>NW_026642212.1:0-867 GCF_028554395.1 Pezoporus wallicus | reverse complement strand
ACAAGGGAGACAATGGGACACAGGAGAGTCAATGGGGCACAGGGGAGTCAATGGGATACAGGAGAGTGAATGAGACACAGGAGAGTCAATGGGACACAGGGGAGTCAATGGGACGCAGGGGAGTCAATGGGACACAGGGGAGTCAATGGGATGCAGGGGAGTCAATGGGACACAGGGGAGTCAATGGGACACAGGGGTGTCAATGGGATACAGGAGAGTCAATGGGAGGGGTCGGGGGGAGCCCATCACGGCCTCTGGTACCTTCCTGCTCCAGGAGGTACTGATGGAGGCTGCGAAGAGCACCCAGGGCTGGGGAGCTTGTCCTGTCCTCGGCAAAGCAGAAGAGGAGGAGGTGGCCCAGGAGATGGCCCAGGAGATGGCCCAGGAGCTCCTCAGCGGGGCGGGAGCTGAAGTGTCTCTTCCTGGTCAGGTGCAGGTTCTGGGGAGGGAGAAAGAACAGGAACAAAAGGTGAAGAACCCAAAGGAGGAAAGAAAGGAGAAAGAGAAAGAGGAGAAGGGGAAAGAGAGAAGGAGAAGGAGGAGAAGGAGAAAGAGAAGGAGAAGGAGGAAAAGGAGAAAGAGAAGAAGTAGGAGAAAAAGAAAGAGAAGGAGGAGGAGGAGAAGGAGATGGAGGACAAGGAGGAGAAGGAGGAGAAAAGGAGGAGAAGGAGGAGAAGGAGGAGAAAAGGAGGAGAAGGAGGAGGAGAAGGACTAGAAGAAGAACCTGAAGGACAACAAAAGAAGAAGGAAGAATGAAGAAAGAGAAGGAGGAGGAGAAGGAGAAACAAAGAGAAAGACCAGAAGAACCTGAAGGAGAATGAAAGAAGAAAGAAGAAGAAAGGAAAAGGAGAGGGAGAAGAAGAAAGG
>NW_026642211.1:0-887 GCF_028554395.1 Pezoporus wallicus | reverse complement strand
TTAAAAGGGTGTTGTCATAGTCAGGGGTTTGGGTGCCTAGAACACGGGACCCAGGTTTGTAGGCCAGGTCTAGCGGGGGCTGGTGGAGCTGGTCTAAAGGGAAAGAGCAGTTTTGGTTAGGAGGCTTGCCAGACAGGTCAAGGAGGCTTTAAACTAGATGTGCTGGGGGAGGGGGGCATCATTACATCCCATCACACCCAGTCAGTGTCCAGCACCTATAATAAATGCTCGGAGCAATGTAGAGATATCCCAGCTGCTCCAGCCAATGAGCCGGCTTCATTTGGAGCTCGGCTCAGATGCCTCTATACAAATGCCCGTAGCATGGGGAACAAAAAAGAGGAATTAGAGATGTGTGCACGTCTACGGGGATATGATATAATAGACATTGCAGAAACATGGTGCGATGGCTCCTATGACTGGAATGTTGGGATGGAAGGTTACAGGCTCTTTAGGAAGGATAGGCCTGGCAGGCAGGGAGGGGGGGTTGCCCTTTATGTCAGGGGTAGGCTGGAGAGTATGGAACTCTGTCTGGGGACAGGTGAGCAGTCCACAGAGAGTTTGTGGGTCAGGGTTAAAGGGAATATAGCTCTGGGAGACATTACTGAGGGGATCTGTTACAGACCGCCTGATCAAGGAGAACCTGCGGATCAAGTGCTCTATAGACAGATAGGAAAAGCTTCACACTCACAGGCCCTTGTTCTCATGGGTGACTTCAACCACCCTGACATCTGTCGGAAGGACGGTACGGCCCGGCACAAGCAATCCAGGAGGTTCCTCGATTGTGTAGAAGACAACTTCCTCCTGCAAGTAATAGAGGAGCTGACAAGGAGAGGTGCCATGCTTGACCTCGTGCTCACCAACAGGGAAGGGCTCGTAGGAAATGTGAC
>NW_026642210.1:0-8769 GCF_028554395.1 Pezoporus wallicus | reverse complement strand
AAGTAAGATGCAATATACTGAAACTGTGAGATCAAGAAGAACAACTTTGAGAGCCAATAAATCAGCATTGTGATGAGTGTCTATTAATCTAAAACAATGAATGCTTATCACAAATACGATTAGACATACTCCGGTAAGATCTGTCGTTATCTCAACCCCTTGTGCCCCACATTGGGCGCCAAAAGAACTGTTGTGGTTTAAACCCAGTCAGCCACACAGTTTCTACTTCCCCCCCTCTTTCTTTCCTTCCCCCCCCTCCCTGCTCCCGGGGGGATGGGGAGGAGAATCAAAAGAATGTCACTCCCACGGGTTGAGATAAGAACAGTCCAGTAACTAAGGTATAACACAAATCACTACTGCTACAACCAATAATAATAATGATAAGGGAAATAACAAGGGAAGAGAATACAATACCACCCGCCGAAATGAGCCCAACCGAGAAGAGAAGTGCCCTTCCGGGTAACTCCCAGTTACCTCCCCAAGCATGACCTTCTGTGGTATGGAATACCTCTTTGGCTAGTTTGGGTCATGTGTCCTGTCCCTGCTTCCCCCCGGCCTCCCCTCCTCCGTGGCAGAGCATGAGACTCACAGGGTGCTTGGTCAGAGTAAACATCAGTGTTATCAGCTCTGTTCCAAGGCTGAAAGTCAAAACACAATGCTGCACCAGCAGAAAAATTGACTGCTACTGCTAAACCCAGGACACCAAGAGATGGCACAGCTTCTGGCTGAGAGGTGAATCCCATCAGAGAACCCACCAACATGCCAGCATGACCAGCAGAGAGACCCCAGAGAGCCATGCTCTACCAGGAACAACTTTAATGGGCACAAGTCTGGTGTGTGGGTGCACCCACTGAACTTCTGCACCGTTCGAAAATAGACATTCAACAAATTTACAAAAATAGACTATTTCAGCTGCTGAAGGGGCCAGGGCAGTTATTCTGTCTTCACTGGGGAAGGACCTTCTTGGTGACCAGCAGCAATGGCTGAAGATGGAGCCTTTCCCACCCATCATCCCTGGCCTTAGGACACGAGAGGGAGTGTTGGAAAGCACTAGGGACCCTGTCCCTGCCCCTTCTATTTCCTGCAGCTCCCACTGCCTGGGCAAGCATCCCTCCCTCCTGCCCCAAGGATGCCAAGACAAAGGATGCCTATGGAAAACTGGGGAGGGGGCTGGCAGAGGTGAGGGGCAGCAGCCATGATGTGGATCCCTGGGCTCCAGCAGCCCCTGAGGTGGGTGTGGTAGCAAAGCGGATGGTGTTGGTCCTTCCTGCAGTTGTCCTTGGAGTAGCGCAGCCACAGTGGCGCTCTGCCTGATCTTGGGCTGCAGTTCGATGCTGTTGGAGCTGTTCTACAAATCAGAGGACTTCCTCACCTTCAGCACCATGGTCCAGTACCAGAGGAAGATGAGGAAACCTGGGAGAGGAGGAAGGAAGGGTGGGTGAATCCCCTTGAGGGACCAACAGCAGCCAAGAGTAAGGCAGCAGCCAGACAGGGACAGCTCCTCCCATACCCCATCACCACCACACCAACACCAACACCACTTCAGAGGGGCCCTGCATCCCTAGCTCACCTTGGAGGGAGTTGATGATGGTGAAGAGGTAGAGAGAGATGAGGCTGAAGATGCCAGAGGTGAAGGAAAAGAAGACCTGCACAGGGAATGCCCAGCAGGATGCTCAGCCCAAAGAGGGTGAGTTCATGCTTGAGCTGGTGGCCTTTGTTGTTCTGCTGGAGGATCTCCTGGACCATGGCCCCCAGCATGACCGAGTTAAAGAACACCAGGCTGAAGAAACCCGGGTTCACAATGTTATGGATCAGAGGGCTTATGATCCAGCATCTGGAGGGGGGAGAAAGGGCAGAGGGTTACGCTGTGTCATCCCACAGGGATGTGAGTCAGAGGGGCTGGGAGAAACACAAACATGTTGTGCAAGCCCAGAACCCAGCTTAGTGAAACAAGGGGGGGGATCCCACCACCACCCTGCACAGAGTCCCAGAAAAGCCACAGGTGGGCTGAGGAGAGCCTGTAGGACACAGTGAAGGTTTAGCCAGTTGACTTCATCTAAGACCAAGGACCAGGCAACCCAATTCCCATGACTTACATGGCTGCATTGGTGGATTTGCCACCAACAGATTCATAGATGGGAATGGAGAAGGGGCCGTAGTTTCTCCAGCTGGCCATGAAGATCAGCATCACACAAAGGGGAGTCCTGGGTGGCAAGAACAGAGTGAAGTGGCCAACCTAGTCCCCAGCCCTCGGAGCTCCTTGAAGGATTCATTGTCCCTTTCTCTCTGTACAGAGTACAAACCAACATCCTCCCCACCAAGGGGGAACCAAGGATGGAGCACACAACAGGGATACCTAGTGTAAGCCCTGGCCCAGGAGCAAGCTGTGCTGTATCAACCCCGGAGAGAGGATCTCCCAGGGCTGTGGAATTTTAGGCCAGGAAAGATCATGAGATCTTCCTACCCCAGCCTCCTGCCCAAAGCATGTCAGAGATGTGTGGGTGCTTCCTGCATCAAGCCCATCTCTGGGCTGTCCTGGGTGTTGCCTTCAGAAAGAGAATCCCATTTTTGCCATGACCCAAAGCAATGGCTCTCACATGACTCCCTTGCTGGGTGACCCCCAGGGTGACCCACCCTTGCTCCAGCACCAGCTTCTGCTCTCAGCCACCGAGTCTCTTTCTCCACCGAGTCTCTTGACAGAGACCCCTCTGCTTTCAGACATCTGTTTCCCCACAGCCACATCTCCATCCCCATACAGGCACCATCTGTGGTGGGGGCAAACCTACCCAGGTGCCCTCCACCCTATGTCCTGTGCCCTTGGGGCATCTCTGCCTCCTCCATGCTCACCCCAGCCCACCAGGCAGATCTTGAGGAGGAAGTGGTCATGGTAGGTCCTGAAGACTTCAATCACAAGCTAGTAGAGGTTGTAGCCCTCGATGACCACCCAGGCATGGCAGCTCAGGAGGAAATACAGGAAGAGCCCACCAGCTCTGAAGACAGCCCTGCTGCTGCTGGAAGCCAACTGCTCAGAGATGAGGAAGGTGATGGATGTATTAGAGATTGTAGTGATAGGACAAGGGGTAACGGGTTAAAACTTAAACAGGGAAAATTTAGATTGGATATAAGAAGGAAATTCTTTCCTGTTAGGGTGGTGAGGCACTGGAATAGGTTGCCCAGGGAGGTTGTGAATGCTCCATCCCTGGCAGTGTTCAAGACCAGGTTGGAGGAGGCCTTGGGTGATATGATTTAGTGTGAGGTGTCCCTGCCCATGGCAGGGGGGTTGGAACTATATGATCTTAAGGTCCTTTCCAACCCTAATTATTCTATGATTCTATGTGATATCCAGCAGGAAGATGGTGCCCAGGAGGTTCATATGGATGTGCATGCTCGTAATCTGGAGAATCAAGGTGGGGAGACCTCACCACCATGCCTGGCCAGCATCCTTGGTGCCTCACAATACCTCACAGCTCTGCATGGGGCAACTTGCCCAGACAGAACAGCACGGAGACACTCTAGTAGTGTGAGGGGGTGAGAGCTTTACCCCACAGGTGGGACCACCATTTCATGTGCAAATACAAGTCCCTGCAGCTGAGGCCTCATTTCTGGTCTGGGCCAAGGGGGAGGGAGCAACATCATTTCAGCGCTGAATCATCCATGTAGGATCTGATGGGACCTGATGAAATCCATCTGAGGGTCCTGAAGGATCTGGCAAATGAAGTTGCTAAGCCACTGTCCATTATATTTGAAAAATCATGGCAGTCGAGTAAAGTTCCCGATGACTGGAAAAAGGGAAATATAATCCCCCATTTTCAAGAAGGGAAAAATGAATGACACAGGGAACTACAGACCAGTCAGTCTCATCTCTGTGGCAAAATCTTGGAGAAGATTCTCCTGGAAGGTGTGCTACAGCACATGAAAAACAACAAGGTGCTTGGTGACCGCCAGCATGGCTTCACTAACAGGAAATCCTGCCTGACCAATTTGGTGGCCATCTGTGATGGGGCTATGGAACTGAAGGACAGGTGCAGAGCAGTTGATGTCATCTACCTAGACTTGTGCAAAGCGTTTGACACTGTCCCGCACGACATCCTTATCTCTAAGTGGCAGAGACATCAAACTGATAGATAGACAACTTGGTGGATAAAGAACTGGCTGGCTGGCTGCACGCAAAGAGTTGTGGTCAATGGCTCAATGTCCAGCTGAAGAACAGCAACGAGTGGTGTCCCTCAGGGATCGGGACTTGTCTTGTCCAACATCTTTGTTGATGACATGGACAGTGGGATTGAGTGAGCCCTCAGCAAGTTTGCTGATGACACCAAGCTGTGTGGTTCGGTTGGAGCCCTGGAGGGAAGGAATGCCATCCAGAGGGACCTTGACACACTTGTAAGGTGGGCTTATGCCCAACTCATGAAGTTTAACCAGGCCAAGTGCAAGGTCCTACACCTGGGTCGAAGCAACCCCAGGCACAGCTACAGGTTGGGCAGAGAAGAGATCCAGAGCAGCCCTGTGGAGAAGGACTTTGGGGGTGTTAGTCGATGAGAAAATGAACATGAGCCGCCAGTGTGCGCTTGCAGCCCAGAAAGCCAACCATATCCTGGGCTGCATCAAAAGGAGCGTGACCAGCAGGTCGAAGGTGGTGACCCTGTCCCTCTACTCTGCTCTTATGAGACCTCACCTGGAGTATTGCGTACATTTCTGGTGTCCTCAACATAAAAGAACATGGAACTGCTGGAACAAGTCCAGAGGAGGGCCACGAGGATGATCAGGGGACTGGAGCACTTCCTGTATGAAGACAGGCTGAGAAAGTTTGGGCTGTTCAGCCTGGAGAAGAGAAAGCTGCGTGGAGACCTCATAGCAGCCTTCCAGGATCTGAAGGGGGCTTATAAGGATGCTGGGGAGGGACTCTTCATTAGGGACTGTAGTGATCGGACAAGGGGTAACAAGTTAATACTTAAACAAGGGAAGTTTAGATTGGATATAAGGAGGAAGTTCTTTACTGTATGTGTAGTGAGGCACTGGAATGGGTTTCCCAGGGAAGTTGTGAATACTCCATCCCTGGTGGTGTTCAAGGCCAGGTTGGACAGAGCCTTGGGTGATATGGTTTAGTGTGAGGTATGGTGCCCATGGCAGCAGGGTTGAAACTAGATGATTTTAAGGTCCTTTCCAACCCTAACTATTCTATGATTCTATGATCAATGACATAACTCAGGAGAAGACACTCATGTTTGCCAGTTGGCCCTTGAAAGATCTTTGCAGGCTTCTGCTTCCTGGGTCCATTACAACAACCAAAAAACATTTATAACAGCCAGTGCTTTTGAGAACAATGCAGGAGACTTGACCAAGGGGATAGTTTCTGGAGAGGAGAAATATGCTTTCTTCAAGCATGGTGATTAGGAGAAAACTCCAGGAACAAACTCGCCAACAAAGTTTAAGTTGACAAGCAGGTATTCTTCATTGTGGCCCCGGGAGACATGGGGTATAGCTCCTCCTAATGTGTGTCCCCGTATTGCTACACAAGTTGTCCTTATATAGTCACTGGGCATACATACATATTCACGAGGCTACGTACAAAAATATAGTGGTGGTCTCTGATGGTCGTTTACTTCTTCTAACAATCTTCATCACTTCTGGCAGCCTTTGAAGCACCAGCTGTAGATGTTTACACCAGCTTAATGGGTTCATTAACACTACAGACATAGCAATCATCCTGTCCTTCTACTTATCAGTTATTTTAACTGCACCCATCCTGGACATCTGCTAGTCCCAGATACTCCCCACCCCCAGGTCCTGTTTTTCTATTCTGTTTTTCTTACACTTTTTCTACTAAGGTCCTAAGGACCTAAAACTATGTCAACTACAGTGATTTATCTGCATGCACCTCAGTTATTTTCCACTGCTACTGTCACAAAGCCATCAACTTAATGTTACTTAAAACGGATTCCACTTATTTACAAAGGTTTATATTCCATTTTGTGCTTTTGTGCCTCCTTGTCTCAAATTCACCCTTTTTCCGTCCTTTTGCAAATTCTTTTGCAACATTTTATATACTTCCATTACCATCTAGAGTCTTTTTGAAACAATTTCCTGTATCTACTTGATGCTTGATTTCATTTCTCTTCCAATCTTCATAATTTATCATAGATCATTTACAATACCAGAAGGAACATTTTATCATACCACAAGTAATCAATATTAAAACAATTAATATTCCTGCAACCAGTTTCCTCAACCAGGAGAGATTAGGTAACCATGAAGTTAACTTCTTCCATATTTCTTCAATACCCCAGGAGGTATCATCCTTGGCCATTTCATGAAATATTTTTGTTTGCTTCCAAATTTCCTCCAGGTCTGTTTCAATTCTGCCACTTTGATCTATGTAGGAACAGCAACTCTCATTGATTATGGAACAAACCCCTCCTTGTGAAGCCAATAACATGTCTAGAGCCATTCGGTTTTGTAATACCACTTTAGATAGGCTAGTTATCTCTTTTTGTTCTGCTTGGATTATATCAGTAGTTTTACTTTCCATTTCCTCT
This sequence comes from Pezoporus wallicus, assembly GCF_028554395.1. NCBI lineage: Eukaryota > Metazoa > Chordata > Aves > Psittaciformes > Psittacidae > Pezoporus > Pezoporus wallicus. The sequence continues at coordinate 2,233 of NW_026642210.1, read as the reverse complement.
ATGGTTGCTGAGATGTTTACGATTGCCTTCTCTAATTCACTTACTCCCAAAGATGGAATTAACCATCTCACAAAACTATGAAATGCAGTGTTATGTTCAGCAATAGGGTTAAACCCTCGCTTAATCCATTTAGCAAAACTTCTAACCCAGGTTCCAGAAGGATACATGTCAATAATTGTAAGATAGGGTATCACAGCACCTAAGGTACATGCCCCCTTCCAGCTGAGGGGTAGAGACTCATAAGCATTTTCTCCACATAACCAATACCATCTTTTCCCTTCAAGAATGGGCCACCACTGAACTACGATACCATTTATATTAACAGTGTGATTGCAATTTGAATAGTGACCTACATCTGTGGCATTTAAAAAAACATAATCTCCTACTCTGGTTCCTGGTGTAATACATCTTTGTACGCAGGTATAATACATCTTTGTACACAGGTCTAATATTCTTTACTTGGATTAGGATTAACTATCCCAAATCTTTATCTTTCCCTCGGACGTAGATTGCTAGTGCTCATCGACAAATTTGTCCATGAGACAGTGCTGGGAATTGGAATGCAAATTAATGGAAGGACAGGATTTTCTCCTGATTTAGGCAACTGTGCATAGACCCAACATTCACAACAATTAACAGCTTTAGTAACTGCCCTGGGTTCAGCAGTAGCAGTCATTTTTCTCCTTCTTAGTAGCTGATGCAGAGCTGTGTTTTTGACTTTCAACCTGGGAACAGCGCTGATACCACCAATGTTTTTAGTTATTGCAAAGTAATTTTTACATTGACCAAGGACTTTGTGAGTCTCATGCTCTGCCAGGGAGGAGGGGAAGCTGGGAGGAAGCAGAGACAAGACACCTGACCCAAACTAGCCAAAGAGGTATTCCATACCACAACATGTCATGCCCAGTATATAAACAGAGGGCAGGTCCTCTGAAGGGCTAGATAGCTGATCGGGACGGGCTGGGTATCGGTCAGTGGGTGGTGAGCGGTTGTATTCTCTTCCCTTGTTATTTCCTTATCATTATTATTATTGGTGGTAGCAGTAGTGGCTTGAGTTATACCTTAGTTACTAGAACGTTCTTATCTAAACCTGTGAGAGTTATATTCTTTTGATTCTCCTCCCCATCCCTCTAGGAGCAGGGGGAGGAAGGAGGGGGTAGTGAGCGAGCGGCTGCATGTTTCTGGGTTGCCAGCTGGGCTTAAACCATGACAGTAATATTCTGCATTAAGTTCAGGTATAAGTTTTGGTCCCAAGCTTGTACGCCAGTTATATAAATCCAAATTATGACCGATGCAATTTCATAAGTAAGGGTCCTGAAGGTTCGATCTGCCATGTCTTCTCTGGCTCTGGTGCTTTCTTTATTCTTGAATAATGTATCCAAACAGGTTGTTCCTTTATCTTCACTGCTGTAAAGGTGGTCAAGAATATCTGGTATGGTCCACTCCACTTCTCCTCTAGGGGATCTCCTGAAAAATTCTGAACATAAGCCCAGTCTCCGGATATGAAAGGGTGAATTGGATAATCCAAGCTTCTCACTCTTGTCCCTAATATTCTCTTATTTATTTCTTCTAATTGCTTTCCCAGATTGACCAGAAACTGCCAGAGATAGCCTTTTCCCACTTCCTGAAGACTTTCTCCTTTAAACTGGGACTTATATGGTCTTCCATATAAAATTTCAAATGGGCTAACCTCTTCTTTCGACCGAGGTTTAGTTCGAATTCTTAATAGAGCCAGTGGTAAGGCTTGGTACCAATATAAATTCATTTCCTGACATATTTTACTAATCTGTTGTTTAATCAGATGGCTCATCTTTTCTACCTGCCCATGGGCCTGAGGCCTGTATGGAACATGTAGTTGCCAATCAATTTCTAATTTTTTGCTAATTTCTTGTAACAATTTTGCACTGAAGTGTGAGCCTTGGTCAGAAGAAATTGCTGCTGGTACTCCAAAACAAGGTATTATCTCGTTTAATAACATTTTGATTACTTGTCCTGCATTATTTATTCTACAAGGGAATGCTTCTGGCCAGCTTGAAAAAGTATTCATTAACACCAACAAATATCGATAACCTACTTTTCTCGGTAATTCAAAAAAATCTATTTGCCACTGCTGTCCTGGATAAATTCCTCTCCCATTTGTCCCAGTTTGATTCCTATTTTCAGTTTTAGGATTATTCTTAAGATATAGCTGTCATTGTTTTGTCACTAATTGAACTATGGTGTTGTCCTGGGT
>NW_026642209.1:0-872 GCF_028554395.1 Pezoporus wallicus | reverse complement strand
TGGTTTCTTTTCCTAACCCATATTTCTCAATTTCTAACCATTTTTAAGTTATTTTTCCCCTTTCCTAACCCATTTTTGTCAAGTTCTGACCACTTTTAATCCATTTTTGGCAGTTTCTATCCTATTTTTGCCACGTTTAAACTCCTTTTAAGCTTTTTTTTTCCTTGGTAATTTTTGCCCAATTCTTTCCTGGTTTCAGAGTTTTTGGCTCATTTCTAACCCATTTTTCCCCATTTCTATCAAATTTAAACCAGTTTTTCCCCCGTTTGCTATGCATTCTTGTTACTTTCTTAAAAGTTTTAAGCCCCTGTCCTGGGTTCAGCAGTAGCAGTCATGTTTCTCCTCCTTGGTAGCTGGTGCAGTGCAGTGTTTTGACTTTCGGCTCGGGAACAGAGCTGATAGAGATGTTTTGGTTTGGCCAAGGACTTTGTGAGCCTCATGCTCTGCCAGGGGGGAGGGGAAGCCAGGAGGAAGCAGAGACAGGACACCTGACCCAAACTGACCAAAGAGCTATTCCATACCACAGCACGTCATGCCCAGGATGTTACTGGGAGTGAGCCGGAAGGGCTGGGGGACTGCAGGGTTGGAGGAGGTATCGGTCGGTGCTTGGTCGGGCTTGGGGGGCGAGTTATCGGTCAGCTGGTGCTGAGGTGTTGTATTCTCTTCCCTTGTTATTTCCTTTATCATTATTATCATTGGTGGTAGCAGTAGTGATCTGTGTTATACCTTAGTTACTAAACTGTTCTTATCTCAACCTGTGGGAGTTGCATTCTTTTGATTCTCCTCTCCGTCCCTCCGAGAGCAGGGGGAGGGCAAGAAAGGGGGAAGTGAGCGAACGAATTACCTGACTGGGTTTAAACCACGACACTTAG
>NW_026642208.1:0-886 GCF_028554395.1 Pezoporus wallicus | reverse complement strand
GTTTGTTATGGGTATCTATGGGTGCTATGGATGTTATAGGTTGCTGTGGGTGTCTATGGGTGCTATGGATGCTATAGGTTGCTATGGACGTCTATGGGTGCTATGGATGCTAAAGTTTGTTATGGGTATCTATGGGTGCTATGGATGCAATAGGTTGCTATGGACGTCTGTGGGTGCTATGGATGCTAAAGGTTGTTATGGGTATCTATGGGGGCTATGGATGTTATAGGCTGCTATGGGTGTCTATGGACGTCTATGGGTGCTACAGGTTGATATGGGTGTCTATGGGTGCTATAGGTTGCTATGGGTGGCTATGGGTGCTATAGGTTGCTATGGGTGGCTATGGGTGCTATAGGTTGCTATGGGTGCTAAAGGTTGCTATAGGTGGCTATGGGTGCTAAACGTGCTAAAAGTTGCTATGGGTGGCTATGGGTGCCTATGCCTGTCTATGGGTGGTATGGGTGCTAAAGGTATGGGTGGCTATGGGTGTCTATGGGTATGGGTGTCTATGGATGTCTATGGGTGCTAAAGCTATGGGTGCTATAGGTTGCTATGGGTGCTAAAGGTTGCTATAGGTGGCTATGGGTGCTAAACGTGCTAAAAGTTGCTATGGGTGGCTATGGGTGCTAAAGGTTGCTATGGGTGGCTATGGGTGCTAAAGGTTGCTGTGGGTGGCTATGGGTGCTAAAGGTTGCTATGGGTGGCTATGGGTGCTATAGGTAGCTATGGGTGGCTATGGGTGCTATAGGTAGCTATGGGTGGCTATGGGTGCTATAGGTTGCTGTGGGTGGTTATGGGTGCTATGGGTGCTAAAGGTTGCTATGGGTGGCTATGGGTGCGATGGATGTTATAGGTTGCTGTGGGTGTCTACGGGTGCTATGGATGC
>NW_026642207.1:0-873 GCF_028554395.1 Pezoporus wallicus | reverse complement strand
ACGCACTGGGTCAAAGCTGACTGTGTGCAGAAGATTCAGAGCACTAGCTTTCCCTCCTGGCTCTTCGATTGTGGGAGCAGACGGCAACTGTTCGTGCTCTACTCACTGTGCAGCTGGGCAGCCGAGAGCAAGCTCCGAAGAGGGTGCATTCAAATGGACCTTTAGGTATGACACCGAGGAGCAACAGCAATGATGGTGACACCGTTGCAAAGCTGACTGTGTGCTGACGATGCCCAGCACATGCTTTCCCTCCCGGCTCTTCGGATCTGGGAGCAGAAGCCAGAAGTTCGTGCACTAATCGCTGTGCTACTGGGCAGCTGAGAAGCAGCTTTGGAGAGGTTGCATTCAAATGTACTTTTAGGTATGAAACCGAGGAGTGACAGCAATAATGGTGACAACATTGCAAAGCTGACTGTGTGCTGAAGATGCCCAGCACATTCTTTCCCTCCTGGCTCTTCGGCTCTGGCAGCAGACGGCAACCGTTTGTGCGCTACTCACTGTGCTGCTCAGCAGCCGAGAGAAAGCTCCGAAGAGGGTGCATTCAAATGGACCTTTAGGCATGACACCGAGGAGCGACAGCAATGATGGTGACACCGTTGCAAAGCTGACTGTGTGCTGAAGATGCCCAGCACATGCTTTCCTTCCTGGCTCTTCGGCTCTGGGAGCAGAGGCCAGACGTTCGTGCTCTACTGACTGTGCCGCTGGACAGCCAAGAGCAATGAGTGGAGAAGGTGGATTCAAATGAACTTCTAGGTATGAAAGTGAAAAGCGTCAGCAATGATGGAGGCACTGTTGCAAAGCTGACTGTGTGCTGAAGATGCCCAGCACATGCTTTCCCTCCTGGCTCCTCCACTGTGCTAGCAGACGGCAACC
>NW_026642206.1:0-87417 GCF_028554395.1 Pezoporus wallicus | reverse complement strand
GTGGCCGGAGACTGGACCTGGGAGGAGAATGTGGAGGAAGCTGTGGGGGCTAACCAATACTGTTATGCCAAGAAGGAGTGGCTGAATACCACTCCTATATATGTGTGAACTGCGTCACAAATAAAGGAGAAGTTGCTTATCACCCATATTGGGTTGGCCTGTCTGCTTCTCGCTGCTTACAAATTCCCCCTTCCCTAGCAAGTGATCCCAGCTGCTTAGCTTCCCTACCTTCTAGTTTGTGACTGTCGGCCCCATTGTCCCAGCATCCGAGCAACCAGGTGATTATGTGTTCCCCTGGATGACGGGTAAATTCTTTTTGTGTATTCCATAGGTCGGTTGAGGTCCATGGTCAAGAAGTCACCTCTTCTTCTTAGAATAGAATAATAGAATCATAGAATAATTAGGGTTGAAAAGGACCTTAAGATCATCTAGTTCCAACCCCCCTGCCGTAGGCAGGGACACCTTACGCTAAATCATATCACCCAAGGCCTCGTCCAACCTGGCCTTGAACACTGCCAGGGATGGAGCATTCACGACCTCCCTGGGCAACCCCTTCCAGTGCCTCACCACCCTAACAGGAAAGAATTTCCTTCTTATATCCAATCTGAACTTCCCCTGTTTAAGTTTTAACCCGTTACCCCTTGTCCTGTCGCTACAGTCTCTAATGAAGAGTCCCTCTCCAGCATCCCTATAAGCCCCCTTCAGATACTGGAAGGCTGCTATGAGGTCCCCACGCAGCCTTCTCTTCTCCAGGCTGAACAGCCCCAACTTCCTCAGCCTGTCTTCATACAGGAGGTGTTCCAGTCCCCTGATCATCCTTGTGGCACTTCTCTGGACTTGTTCCAACAGTTCCATGTCCTTTTTATGTTGAGGACACCAGACCTGCAGATAATACTCCAGGTGAGGTCTCACAAGAGCAGAGTAGAGGGGCGGGATCACCTCTTTCGACCTGCTGGTCATGCTCCTTTTGATGCAGCCCAGGATACGGTTGGCTTTCTGGGCTGCAAGCGTACACTGCCGGCCCATGTTCATTTTCTCATCCACCAACACCCCCAAGTCCTTCTCTGCAGGGCTGCTCTGAATCTCTTCTCTGCCCAACCTGTAGCTGTGCCTGGGATTGCTCCAACCCAGGTATAGGACCTTGCACTTGGCATGGTTAAACTTCATGAGGTAAACTTCTTCCTCTGATTCGTGTAATAATAACTTTTGTTCAGATGCTGTCCCCTGTAGTAAGTGCATTGTTTCTTCATCTTTCCTCACTGCATGGGTTGCTTTTTGTGCCTCTTGTTTGCTTTTCCCCTTGCGTACAGGGGCAACTGGTATTGGCACAAATTGGTCCTCAGTTTTAGCAGCAGTGATTATCACTGTGGTTGGAGTAGTTGCTGTAACTGTTGTCGAGGTTGGTGTAGCCGCTGTGCTTGGGGTTTGGGTAGCACCAGCAGCTGCGTTGTCTTTTGCTGTCGGAGTTTGAGTAGCTGCTGTACTTGTCACTGGGATTGATGTAGTTACTGTACTTGGAGTTGGAGTAGCTGTGTTGTCTGTTGTAGTCAGAGCTTGAGTAGCTGCTGTACTTTTCACTAGGGTTGCTATAGCTGCTGTGCTTGGGGGTTGAGTAGCTGTTGTCTGTTGCTTTGCCATCAGATCCAGAGGTATCTTTTTCCTCTTGAAAGTGATGGATAGCATTGAGCAGGGCTCTAGGTGTAGGCCAACCCCAGCATGTTGCACTTGGTCTCAGATTTTCAGCATGTTGCACCTTGCAGCCAGTATTTGCTATTTTAGTGTTTATCAGCTGGGGGGCCTGGGCTAAGGTAGCACCTGCTGACTGGTACCCAGCCTGACCCAAGCAGCAATCTGGGCCTGTCTGGTAACTCCCCCCATTTTCTATACTGGGCATGATGTGCTGTGGTATGGAATACCCCTTTGGCCAGTTTGGTTCAGGTGTCCCGTCTTTGCATCCTCCCAGCTTCCTGTGCCCTTCCTCCCTAGTAGAGCATGAGACTGAGAAAGTTCTTGATCAGGGTAAGCATTACTTAGCAACAACTAAAAACATTGGTGTTATCAGCACTTTTCCCAGACTAAAGCCAAAATAGCACTGCACCAGCTACTAAGAGAAAAATAACTGTTACACCTGAACCCAGGACAACTTTTGAAGAATGCTTTGGTCTGGCACTTGTTTCAGTTAATCTGAATTGCCAGCTTAGTCTTTCTGATCCAAGACTATTTGCTCCTTGAACCTAGGAAGTTCCTCATGCCTGTTCTTTGTTTTTGTTTTGTTTTGTTTTTTTTTTTTGTCTGCTGGGTTTGCTTATGTAAGAAAAGAGCCATGACTTACCTTGTTTCTGTGGAGATAAGTTTCCTACATGGATCTCTTAACACATCCTTTTTGGAGAATAATACTTTTCCCAATTAATTAAGCATATTCTACCTGATAGTTTTTGTCAGGTTCTCCTAGTCTATCTGGAGGTAGTCTGTTTTGCACAATGCTGTTTCTTTTGAATGGATAGCGTGCTCAGTTGGTTGTGCTTTTCCCTAGGCTCAGTGAATGAGAACCAGAGACCATCAATTTCATGTAACAGAGACCTGAATGGACTGCTGGTGCCTGCCCCATAGTGGCTGGAAAAGGTACCTTCTCTGGGTAAGCCAGTGCATCAGAGCATTTCTCTGGGAGCCCTACAGGAGAAACAAGTCATGTAAGTTTTCATGGAATCCCAGACTGGTTTGTGTTGGAAGGGACCTTAATGTTCACCCAGTTCCAACCCACTGCCACAGGCAGGGACACCTTCCACTAGATCAGGTTGCTCCAAGCCCCATCCAACCTGACTTTGAGCATTGCCGGGGTGGAGCGTTTACCACTTCTTTGGGCAACCTGTGCTAGTGTCTCACCACCCTCACAGGGAAGAACTTCTTCCTTCTGTCCAAACTGAACTTCCCCTGTTTCAGTTTAAACCCATTACCCCTTGTCCTGTTGCTATGTTAAAGAAAGGCTGAGAGTGACTAGAAAATAATTAAAACTTAGTTCTGGTGTGTATGGATAAACATGTTGGGAAGCTGATGAGTTTCACGTTGAGTTCAGGTGGTAGTTGTGAGTCAGTGCTGGGGTTCAGAGCTTTTGTGATGCTGATGTGTGCAGCCTGCTATCTTTGCTGCTCAGGAACTGGAGTATTGGCAGAGCTGTTTAGAGATAAGGGGAACAGGACTGATTGTATGGTGGGCATTAGGGGTCAGGATGGAGGTTAATTAGCAGGGCACTGGGTGAGATTTATCATTTAGCATTCTCATGTAAGCTTCCAGCTGGACTTCTTCTGGGCCCCAAGTTACCTGAGGGGTGACTTACCAGTCCACAGTATGGTAGACCTCACAATTGTCCAGATATTTCTCTCCATATAACTTAAAACAGGACAAGTGATCCTGAGGTAGGGTTCTACATAACTGCTGACTTGTGGATATACATTGATGTGTTTTGGACAGTACCTATGCTTTTACTGCTTATGTGTTAAAAAACATATGCATATAGAATACTCTGGATTTGTCATGGGAGTAATACAAATCCACATCAGACTAATTGGTGTAATGCTTGGCTTCATGTGCTGATTCTTAACATTAGAGCTCATGTGAATAGCTTTTTCTTAGGTTCTCTGCTAACAGTTTTGAGAGAGGATGCTGTGAGAACCATGAGCAACATGCACTGTTGATGAAGTTCAACAGTTTGGTTTCTTTGCACCTTCTAATGTTGCGTAGGAGTCAAGGCTACTTCAACCAAATGTAGGTTTGTGCTCAATTCCAATAAACTGGAGGATTTTAAGCTGAACAAACCAGGTGTTTGGTGCTCTCAAAGCTGTGGCACATGGGGAAGGGATACTCCTAACTGAAAGTAGTTTCTTTTTATTTTCAGTTATTCAGCGCAAACTTCCTAGTTGCACAGATACTCCTGCATTGCTGTTAAAATCATGAGTAGCCAATCTCTGACTTCTGTTCTCTTCCTGTAAGTCCTGTCTGGTTTTTTTTTTTCCTTAAAAGCTGCCTTTCTGGTGATGACAGTTCTGCTTGCATAGTGATAACAGCAAAAGATGTGGAGGTAGTGGCCAGCAGTGATTCCAGCATCACCAGCAAGGCCAGAGGGAGTAACAACGTAAGGAGGAAGAGAAAGCATGGTTCTGTCTCTTTTTGTTAGTCACATCAGCTAATGCTTGGGGGGGGGGGGGGGGGAATTAAAAGGAAATAATTTTTCCTGTGTTATAGGAATCTGTAATTTGATAGAAGTTTGTCAATGAGCTTGACAAGGGGGAAAAATTAGAAGGATATCTTGTATCTGATTGTTACTGTTATTCCAGAATCTGGCCAAGTTATCCTCTAAGTCTTTTAAGTCCCGTGATCTATGCTGTAAGTTCCTGGGAAAGTGCCCTTCCTTCACAAACAAGTTCTTCCTTCTGATTGTCTCTTCCCTGGCAGGTCTTCATTATGGGGAGAGCATTGTTTTTGATGGTTTGCTAGCCTTAGTCCTGCTGAGGGCTCCACCCAGCAGAATCAGGGCACGCAGAAGAACCAGCGTGCTGAGATCAAAATGGCTGCTGTAGCAGAGTACTAAGACATGCTCAGAACAAATGCTAGGAATTAGGAGAGAGAACTCTGGTTTTGATCTCTGCCCTTTTCTGTATTATACCATTTTGTTTCTTGCTGTGCAATGAATTAAGGTAACAGACAGTAAATGAATACTGTACTGTTATCATTGTTTTTCATATATAATACTGGTGAAAGGGAGGATCACTGTCTCAACCCGTAGGAGTTGCACTCTTTCGATCCTCCTCCCCGTTCATCCGGGAGCGAAGAAGGGGAGAGCCCCGGGGGGGGGCCCTCGATTGCTGTCAGCCTGGCACCACTCACTGGGAGTGAGTGAACAAGTTGCCTGACTGGGTTTAAACCACGACAGGGGGTCGTGGTTTAAGCCCAGCTGGTAACTCAGAACCATGCAGCCACTTGCTCACTCCCCTGCTTTTCCCCCCCTGCTCCCGGAGGGATGGAGAGGAGAATGGAAAGAATGTAACTCCCACGGGTTGGGATAAGAACGGTCCAGTAACTAAGTTATAACACAAAACCGCTACTGATACCACTACTAATAATAATGATAAGGGAAATGACAAAGGGAGAGAATACAATTTCTCAGCACCTGCCGACCGATATCCAGCCTGACTCAAGCAGCGATCGGGGCTTTCTGGGTAACTCGCTCCAGTTTCTGTACTGGGCATGACGTGCTGTGGTATGGAATACCCCTTTGGCTGGTTTAGATCAGGTGTCCTGTCTTTGCTCCCTCCTGGCTTCCCATGCCCCTCCTCACTGGCAGAGCATGGGCAACTGAAGAGTACTTGATGGGGAAGTGCTACTGAGCAACAAATAAAACACTGGTATGTTATCAGTGTTGTTCTCGGACTAAAGCCAAAACACAGCACTGCACCAGCCACTAAGAAGTAGAAAAGTAATTGTTACAGCTCAACCAAGGACAGTGGGTTCTCTCATGGTCCCCAATAGTTTTCCTCACTGTGTTTAGTAAATGACCTCAGTGCTTGCGTGCACTCGCAAGGTCCTAGTGCTGAGTTAGCAGTTGGTATGTCCTTGCTTCTGTTCTTTTCCAGTCTCACTCCACTTTGGGTGCCATCCTGCTATCTTGAAGGCTGGCATTCTTGGTCTTATTTGTTGTCTCCTTAGTTGTTACCAATCCTGTGATGTTCTTTCCCCCGTCAGCTGGACATTCCTTTCTCTCTACGTGTTAATAATTTAGAGCAGTTTGCTGTATTTTACTGTTATTTAAAGTCATCCATATTACTGTTAGTTTAAACCTATAATTTAAGTCTGCAGCCTGAGAGCCTGAACATACTCCTGCTTGCATGTACAGTAGGGTTTGCAGAGAATTCTTCTCCCAGAGGAGGCTAGCAAGCTGTTGAGCCGCTCCAAGGCAGAGGGCTGTCTCTGCACTGTCCTGTGTCCCTCACCTGCCTGTTGTTTCCTCTACCTTTTTTGCTGTGTTTTCCTTGCAGGCTCTAACAGCAGCTGATCTCAACCTGATTCTCTATGTCTGTGAGACTGTGTATACTGAGGAAGTATTTGGGCAGTATCCATGCTCACTGTCCCAGGCTGTGCTGCTTTCTCTCATTCAGCAGCTTTCCTTAGATTTGAGTACATGGCAGCAGGAGCTACTGGCAGTAATGTCTGTTAGGTGCTCCAAGCAAAGATTGTGTGAAAAAGTAGTGACTGTGCTGATACTTGCCATGAACATTTTTAGTGAATGAGTCAAGCACCTGTTACCTAAAAAACCCAACTTAAGTTACCTGCAGGTTTTGACCATGGCTTATATGGAAAAATGACTTGAGTCCTTAATTTACAATAGGGATAAAGCAAGTTAGAAAAAATGAAAAAGAGCTTTAAGTTACAGATGAGCTGGTAACCAGAGCTAAAGCTGCTGCTGTTAAGCTCAAACTGGTCTCTTAGTGCAAACCTTTTGCAGTGACTGCATTGCCTTGCGCTCAGGTTGTGGTTTGAATGTTTATGGCTTGTCTGAACTTGAGAACAGCTTGTTGGTAAAACTCTTGTTCTTCCCACAGCCCTTCCTGGATAGACATATTGGGAGAAGACCTTAAATATATCCCTATATAAAGTGACTCACTTCTGAGGATTTTTATTGTCTAATCACAGCCTGGTTTGGGTTGGAAGGGCTCATCCAGTTCCAACCCCCTGCCACAGGCAGGGACACCTTCCACTAGAGCAGGTTGCTCCAAGTCCTGTCCAGCCTGGCCTTGAACACTGCCAGCGATGGGGCAGCCACTCTGGGCAACAAAGAATGTCATTAGTAAGTGACTAATTCTGCTTATGCTAAAAAAGCACCAAAGAAAATGCCTACAGAGCTGTGACCAGGCATGGCCTGTGGCCAAATGCCACCTCCTGCACTTCAGGGAGCTCTGGCTTGCTGGTTGGTGTGCTAGCTTCAGTGCAGGCAGGCAGGTTGTGTAGCACATGCTACAGGCTGGAAGCTGAAGGCTTCCCTTACCCGTTGAAGGAGGGCCAGGTGGACTCTACTGTGAGTCAGGAATGTTTGTTTTCTGATGGTTGAACATGCTGCATTGAGCTTGGGTGGGGGAGCAGAATTGGGCATCTTCTGCCCTAAAATTAACTGAATCGGATTGGGACTGTGTGCTGGGTTTGGTTTTCCCCATGGTTTCTGTTCTTCAGTTACTTGGAAGAGGCAGTTGATGCACCTGGACCACAGTGACTCCATCACCCGTGACCACATGGGGTCAGTCATGAACCAGGAGAAACTTCCAGTTCCTGCAAGTGGAGCCCCACAACACGCTGAGCAGGCCTGCCCGTCGCCTCATGATATACTCCAGGGCCTGCTCACCCTGCAGCAGATCTGATCCAGTAGTTACTAGCCACGTATGGCTTGTGTTAAGAGCTCTTGCTAGGAAATCTATCAACGTGTGTGATGTCTCTAAGGCAAATGCCATCTGTATATAGTTCCAAATAATTACTTGAAAGCTCACTTGGCTTATTTTTCCTAAATAGAATCATAGAATAGTTAGGGTTGGAAAGGACCTTAAGATCATCTAGTTCCAACCCCCCTGCCATGGGCAGGGACACCTCACAATAAACCATGTCATCCAAGGCTCTGTCCAACCTGGTCTTGAACACTGCCAGGGATGGACCATTCACAACTTCTTCGGGCAACCCATTCCAGTGCCTCACCACCCTCACAGTAAAGAACTTCTTCATTATATCCAACCTGAACTTCCCCTGTTTTAGTTTGAACTTGTTACTCCTTGTCCTATCACTGAAGTCCCTGATGAAGGTCCCTCTCCAGCATCCTTGTAGCCCTCCTTCAGATTCTAGAAACTCCTCTGAGGCCTCCACGCAGCTTCTCTTTTCCAGGCTAAACAGCCCCAACTTTCTTAGCCTCTTTTTGAGAGAGTTAAGGCTGTTCTTCACCTGTCCATCCATCCCTGTGGCCTGGCTGCCAGCCCAAGCTTCATTCAGCAGGAGCTGGTGGATTTCTTCTCTATTTAGTTTGGAATCTGCTTCCATGAGCGCAGGAGAAAGGAGGCACATGCTGAGCCCTGAGTGAGGGGGCAGCCAGGAACACAAGTGCCTCATTGATGAGAAATTTGTACCTGTGTCTTAGTCAGGGAGTCAAATTCCTGCTCCCTGGTGGGGTGAGTAGCTGGGAGTACATAAGCAGAGCACACAGGGCTTTCGTTAACTCCAGATCTGCAGTGGGGGTAGGGCTGTGTCTGTGTCTGTTTGTCTGGGGTGCTCTGGGTTGGGAGACTCCAGCAGCAGGAAACTGCATGAGCCCCTGGTCTCTGTGTTGGAGCAGATGTTCACTTTCATCCATGGTTCAGATGTTAGTTTTGGGTTTACACCTGGGGTTTTCTTGTTACCTAAATTTTGGATTTCTTTTTTTCTTGAAGTAACACTAAAACAATTCAATAAACAACTTTTTGAAGAAAAAATGGGGACCAGCTTCTGTTGTGCTTTGGAGGGAGGAGTGAATAGGCTGAGCTACGTACTTGATCTTGAACTGGAGCCTGAGTTGAGGAGCTGTGATACCTTTCCTTTCTGCCAGCACTTCAAGTCTAATCTTAGATCATTCCCATGGTCTCTGGTTGAATTTTCCGATTAAGTTTGGGTGCATTGGTCAGAGGTGGCTTGGGAGCCAGTGATGTTCTGCAGCTCCCCAAGGAAAAATTCTACCCATGTGTTCCACGTGAAGCTCTCTCCTTGACGGAGCTGGGGGCAGGTTTCCCCCGACGTTTTGCAGAGGGGTAGCAGAGGTGATTTGCCCTCCTGGTTTCCTCTTCCTTGCCTGCCCTGCCCAGCTTCCTACTGAGGGAGCTGGGCAGAGGGGAGAGCTTGAGCCCAGGAGGCCAAAACCCAGCCTGAAGCAGGGACTAGCCAGCCAAGGGCCCATATCTGTTGGTCCTACCAGCTGCTGTGTCCCTGGGCTGGTGAGAGATGGTTTGTTGCCTGGCTGAGTTGAAAGAGGAGCAAGATACCACTTTCTCTATTGATACCTGCAATATTTGTGACCCATGTAGCTGATGTCAGTCTGAGGCTTGGATATGACTGGCAGGTTTCTCATAATGAGCACCCCCTGTGCTCCATGACAGGCTGAGGTTTCAGGTTTGCCCCAATCTTACAGCCCAGGGCTTTGTTTCACGGGATGCCAGCGGTACAGTACACAGCTCCCTGGAGACATCCTGGCTGCCTCAGCAGCCACTGGGCAACTTTTTCTGCTTCTGGGGTCACCTTCCTGCAGGGGCCCCCTCTGGGACTGTCCTCACCCTTTTTAGCACCCTCAGTGCAGAGACTTCCTGGATGCACACCCACAGCACTTCGCAAAGTCTCACAACTCCTGTGACTTGGCATTGGGAACCTGGCACAAGACATTTCACTGTGACCAGACAAATGCTGTCTCTTTTCGGGCCTTCACCCAGCTGGAAGATGCACTCACAGGTGTTGCCAGATTGTTGCTGGCACTGGGGTTTGGCCGGTCCCAGTGGTGAATCCTTTGCAGAGCAGAGTAGGGAGTTAGGGCTTCTCTAGCTTGAAGCAGATGGAGTTGCCTTTGTGCCTCTTCTTTTTGTCCTTTTACTTCCCTGCCTCTGTTCCCCGGCTCCGTTCCCTTGCTCCGTCCACTTCCCCTTTCTCTTCTACCAAAGCAGGAGCAGGGACTCCAGCTTGCTGAGCCTTTGCTTTGTTTTTTTCCCTGCTGTAGTCACAAATTAGTCTTCACTGGTAGGGGGTCAGGGCCAGGGGACAGATGACTGGGGAGGCTGGGGCAAAGCATCCAGCTCCTGCTCTTCCCCTGTGGCAAATGGTAGCATTGCTTGTGGGGTCATCACATCATGCCCCATCAGGCTCCTGGGCCAGGAGCAAGGGTCACTCTGAGCACAGTTTCACCCCTGCCCACTGACACCCACAGTCCTGAGCCAAGCAGGTGATCCTGTGGGGGGATCTGCAGGTGCTCAGCTCTGTCTCTTCCTCTCCCCTGCAGCCCCTGAGCAAGGCCAGGATGTGTGACACCATCTACAAGGGCTTTGCCCACCTGCCTCATCAGCCTGGGGGACAGCATGGTCCAGAGCATGCAGTGCTAGCGGAACAAGGGTGCTGAGGAGGTTCAGGAGCTGGACACTCTCTGCAAATGAGTGTCTCCGTCCCCATGGGAGCTGCTAGGATGATGTCTGGATGACCAGCCACCAGTGGACACCCCAACTCCTGCCCATTTCCCCAGGTCCCCTGGGATGACTTTTACACATGTGCCAGCGAGGTGCTGTCAAAGCTGCCCCAAGGAAGTGGCTGCTATCTGGGAGTCTCTGTGCTAGGAATCCCATAAGATCCAGTTCCAGGGGAACCCGCAGGAACTGTGCAGTGCCCAGGGATGCCTGGCCAGTTCCCACAGCTCACTGGCCGCCAAGACCAACCAGGCCATGCTGTGGGGCTTGGGCACCCCGCTGTACTCCCCACACCTAGCCCTGCTGGTTCTGCTGCTGCTGGTGCCATGGTTCTAGCTCTGGCACATCCCAATGCCCAGGGACATCCTGCATCGGTCCCCCTGGTGCTGGCCAGGCACAGGCACCTGTGGTCCCTGCCAAGACCACCTCACCCTTGGGCATCCCTCACAGGACACAGGACTCTCCAGCAGCCCTTCAGACAGACTTATATTTATAGTTAAAGATGCTTTTACATTTCTTCTTCTTGTCTCACAAGGAATGCCCCTCATGCCCTTCCCAAGCTCTGGGATTGCTCCAGGGATTGGAGAGGAGATGCTCTCTGGAGCAGCTCCCCAGAGAGGGTCATGGGGGAGGAGGCTGGGGCTCTGTCACCCCCTGTATCAGTCACAGCCTTGCCAGGAGCCTACAGGACCACAACAGCCTTGGGGAGGGTGTAGAAGGGATTCCCACCACCCTGTATTCCCTGAGAGCTACTTTTCAGGGCGAGGGGTAAAGGATATTCCCCTAGAGCTGGGTAAAATGCTTTCTTTATTTTAAAGGGAAAACACAGCTGCTAGCCTGTCCTCTGATGGGCAACTCCTCTGGCACAAGGAAATTTTCTGAAAGAAATTATCTTTTTAATCACTTTTATTTTGGTCTGTCTATATTCAATACTGTTAATAGTCATGAAGGAGACAGGGGTTTGAAGGGAAGAGAGAGGGGTTTATTTTTAGACAAGATGATATGGGTGGAAAAAAAACCCAGGAAACTGAAGCTATCATCCAGGTGCAAGTGTATCATTGTTTAAGCCCAGCCAGTAACTTGGAACCATGCAGCTGCTCGCTCACTCCCCACTTTTCCTCATACCTCCAGCTCTCGCAGGGATGGGGAGGAGAATAGAAAGAATGTAACTCCCACAGGTAGGGATAAGAACAGTCAAGTAACTAAGGTATAACACAAAACCACTACTTCTACCACCAATAATAATAATGATAAGGGAAATAACAAGGGGAGATAATATAAAACTAAAACGGAAAGGTACACACCAGACTTCCCCATCTTTCCACATTACCCACCAACTACATTTGGGTCCATGAGCAAAAGCAATCCCACAAGTTGGTTTGTCTTTATATAAAGCAGGAAAAACCCAGACTGTCTTCTCCAGGAAATTCTTTATGTGCACTACAGGAGCTTTATCCCCTTCTACAGTATGTAAAAGTTCTGATTGGGCTGGGCCAGCCCTGTTGGCAGATCCTCTGGTGTGGACCAACCAGGTGGCTTTTGGTAAATGTGTATCACAATTTTTGAAAGTCCTATGACCCATTGCTCTCAGTTTAGCTTTTAACAGCCCATTGTACCAGGTCCATGGGAGTGTGATATAGTCAATGTGCCACGCCTCCTCATATTTGTATTTTAGCCATCGTCCTCCATAACAAACATGCTTTAACCACTTGGCTTCCTTAATTGCAGCACGTGTTTCACAGTCGTGGATAACCTGGGCTGTAGTGTTCGTTGTTAAGTCCAACCCTCAATCACAAGCCTATCTATATGTAGTGATAGGACAAGGGGGAATGGGTTCAAACTTAAACAGGGGAAGTTCAGGTTAGATATCAAGAAGTTCTTTATTGTGAGGGTGGTGAGGCCCTGGAAAAGGTTGCACAAGGAAGTTGTGAATGGTCCATCCCTGGCGCAGTGTTCAAGGCCAGGTTGGATGGAGTCTTGGGTGACATGGTTTAGTGTGAGGTGTTCCTGCCCATGTCAGGGGGGTTGGAACTAGATGATCTTAAGGTCCTTTCCAACCCAAACAATTCTGTGATTCTATGATCCCCTTATTTTAGGTTGTTTCTCAAGTAATGACTTGTCATATAATACAATCATTGATATTGAATGTGGTCTGGCATGCATTCTCAGCATGGTCATCACCTCTATACTATGGGAGACATGTAATGGGAATTTTAAGGATTTACACATCTTTTTTTCTCTTCCCGGTTGTCAGCCTATGAAGGAGACATTCCCTTACACCCTTGTCATGGTTTAAACCCAGTCAGGCAACTCATTCACTCACTTCCCCCCCTTCTTTCTCTCCCCCTACTCCCGGAGGGATGAAGAGGAGAACCAAAAGAATGCAACTCCCACGGGTTGAGATAAGAACAGTTTAGTAACTAAGGTATAACACAAATCACTACTGCTACCGTCAATAATAATAATGATAAAGGAAATAACAAGGGAAGAGAATACAACACCTCAGCACCATCTGACCGATAACTCACCCCCCTGGCCCGACCAAGCACTGGCCAATACCTCTTCCAACCCTGCAACCCTGCAGTCCTAGCCCTTCCGGGTAACTCTCCGTTACATCCTGGGCATGACATGCTGTGGTATGGAATACCCCTTTGGTCAGTTTGGGTCAGATGTCCTGTCTCTGCTTCCTCCCGGCTTTCCCTTCTCCCTGGCAGAGCATGAGGCTCACAAAGTCCTTGGCCAAACCAAAACATCATTGTTATCAGCTCTGTTCCCAAGCTGAAAGTCAAAACACTGCACTGCACCAGCTACCAAGATAGAGAAAAATGACTGCTACTGCTGAACCCAGGACAACCTTCCACTCCCCCACCAGGCCATACTACCCTGAGAATGCCCTATTTCATCTGATAAGTTAAGCGGGATCAGGTTTGGGTCTTGTCTAAGGTTAAATGATGGTCTAAGAGGACCACCAAGAGATTTTTCCCAAAGCTGGACAGTCGTGAGTAGCAGGGTGTGTGCAATCGTATTGGCAATTACTTAAGCCAGTTGGCCTCTCCAGTGTTTTGGAACTTCACCACTGAAGAAGTGCGAAATCTGGAAAAATTATCAGAACACTTAGACAAGGTGTGCTGTTGTCCTGGCAATACCAGAGAGGGACAAATCATGGCAATGTGCTGGGCCTTGGCCTATGTCTACAGAGCCCTGCTCTGTAAGGGGCGGGAAGAAGATGTCTCTGGATCTGATGGCAAAGCAACAGACAATGCAGCTATTCAACCCCCAAGCACAGCAGCTACATGAACCCCAACTACAGACACTGCAGCCACTCCAACCCCAGTGATAGGTACTACATCTAAACCAAAGGACCAATCCATGCCAATATCAGTTGCCCCTGAAAGCAAGGGGAAAAGCAAATGAGAGCTACAAAGAGCAACTTGTGCAGTGAAGAAAGATGAAGACCCAGTGTGTGTACTACAGGGGATGACATCTGAACAGGAGTTATTACTACAGGAACTAGAGGACGAGGAAGAAGAGGTGGCTTCTTGATCCCAGTCTTTGCCTGAGCTGTTGAATACACTGAAAGATTTCTCACGTCTTCCAGGGGACCACATCATCTCCTGGCTTAAGACCAGCCAGTAACTCAGAACCATTCAGCCACTCACTCGCTCCCCCCATCTTCCTCCCTGCTCCTGGAGGGATGGAGAGGAGAATCCAAAGAATGTAAACCCCATGGGTTGAGATAAGAACAGCCCAGTAACTAAGATACAATATAAAACTACTACTGCTACCACCAATAATAATAATCATAAATTAGAATCATTGAATCACAGAATCCGAGACTGGTTTGGGTTCGAAGGGACCTTAAAACTTATCCACTTTCAACCCCTTGCCATGGGCAGGGATACCTTCCACTAGATCAGGTTGCTCCAAGTCCTGTCCAACCTCGCCTTAAACACTGCCAAGGATGGGGCAGCCACAGATTCTCTGGGCAACCTGTGCCAGCACCTCAGCACCCTCACAGGGAAGAACTTTTTTCTTAGATCTCATCTCAGTCTCCCCTCTGGCAGGTTAAAGCCATTCTCCCTTGTACTGTCAGAGCTCCTGATCCATGCAGTATTTACCCTGGTGCTGGAGCAGGCTGATCAAGGCTGTCTCCAGGGAGCTGTGACTCTCCAAGGAGGGAAGATTCTCCACCCCTCTGGATACTCGGCATTGCCCTGGTAGTCTCAGCCTGCTTTTAGCAGCTTCCACAGGAGAAACCATGAGGAAGCTGCTGACAGGAGGTTGGCATGGTTTAATCCCAGGCCATAAATCAGAACCACGCAGTCTACACCCCGCCTTTCTTCACACACACACACACACACCCTGCTCCTGGAGTGACGGGGAGGAGAACTGAAAGACTGTAACTAACTCCCACAGGTTGAGATAAGAACAGTCCAGTAACTAAGGTACAGTACATAAATACTATTCCTTAAAATTCCCATTACATGTCTCCCATAGTATAGAGGTGATGACCACACTGAGAACGCATGCCAGACCACATTCAAGATCAATGATTGTATTATATGACAAGTCATTACCATGAAGTATGAACAATGATCCTACCAAGAAAGCTGCTGCTCCAATCATTGGTGAGCAGCTTCCCAGATGGAGTGGAAGATCTGATTTTACTCCAACTCCTGTGTCGTGGTTTAAACACAGCCGGCAACCCAGAACCACACAGCCGCTTGCTCACTCCCCTCCTTCCTCCCCCTGCTCCTGAAGGGATGGGGAGGAGAATCGAAAGAATATAACTCCCATAGGTTGAGATAAGAACAGCCCAGTTACTAAGGTATAACACAAACCACTACTGCTACCACCAATAATAATAATGATAAGGGAAATAACAAAGGAAGAGAATACAAAAACTCACCACCTGCCAACAGATAATACCCAGCCCAACCCTGGCAGTGGATTAGCCCTTCTGGGTAACTCTCAGTTACATCCTGGGCACGATGTGCTGTGGTATGGAATACTTTGGTCAGTTTGGGTCAGGTGTCTTGTCTCTGCTTCCTCCTGGCTTCCTCTCCTCCCTGACAGAGCATGAGACTCAGAATGTCCTTGGTCAGACTAGACATTTGAGCAGTAACTAAAAGCATCGGTGTTATCAGCGCTGTTCCCAGGCCGAAAGTCAAAAACACAGCGCTGTACCAGCTACGAAGAAGGAGAAAAAATGACTGCTACTGTTGAACCCAGGACAAGATGTAAAACCCTAAGAGGAACCTGTTTTTGCAGTGGGACGGTCATTCCCAGGAGGGAGCAGCCAGGCTGTGGAGCCACTTCTGCTGCTTCTTCAGATCCCTGGCTCAATGGGCTGGATCCTTCTCATGGCTCCAGAGGCAGGCTGCAGGTCCTGGGGTGTACGAGTTGGCATAGGATTTCTGAAGGGGTAAGCAGAGGAGCAGGGTGAGGCTCCTCTCTTGGGAGAGAAACATCTTGGAAGGCAGGTGTCCTGGGTTCAGCAGTAGCAGTCATTTTTTTTCTCTTTCTTAGTAGCCGGTGCAGTGCTGTGGTTTTGATTTTCGGCCTGGGAACAGCGCTGATAATACCGATGTTTTCAGTTACTGCTCAAAAGTTTAGTCTGACCAAGGACTTTCTGAGCCTCGTGCTCTGCCAGGGAGGAGGGGAAGCCGGGAGGAAGCAGAGACAGGACACCTGACCCAAACTGACCAAAGAGGTATTCAATACCACAGCACATCATGCCCAGGATGTAACGCGGAGTTACCTGGAAGGGCTAGGGCACTGCAGGGTTGGACACTGCAGTTGGTGCTTGGTTGGGCTGGGTGGGGTGAGTTATTGGTTGGCGGGTGGTGAGGTGTTGTATTCTCTTCCCTTGTTATTTCCTTTATCATTATTATTATTGGTGGTAGCAGTAGTGATTTTTGTTATACCTTAGTTACTAAACTGTTCTTATCTCAACCCATGGGAGTTGCATTCTTTTGATTCTCCTCCCCATCCCTCCGGGAGCAGGGGGAGGGCAAGGGGGGGGGTGGGGTGCGAGAGAGACTGCGTGGCTGACAGGGTTTAAACCACGACAGCAGGAGACAGAACCAGGTGAAAGTCAATCAAGAAACCACAAGAAGATGACATTCCCTCTGGCAGCAAAAACAAGTTGTTTGACCATGCCCAAATGCAGCACCACTGTATGAGCGTGTCAAAAATTATCAGTCCCATCTTGTAGGAGGGAGTTAAAATCAGTGGGGTTTGGCCAGAGCAGTGCTGGTGGGACAAGAGGCTGAAGAGCCTCCCAGAGGGCTTGGGGCTTCGCAGCCTGGTCCCAGTGCTAGATGCTTACCCTGCTCATAAAACTTCTTGCTGTAGATGAAGGAATGACCTAAGACTGAGTAACAGGTTTCAGGGGTTAACTGACAATGACCCCAAACTCAAAATTGGTGCCCAAACCAGCAGGCAGTTCACCACATCATAGATGAAAGGATGGTTCCCCAAGATCCCTGCCCACTCTCCAGCTCCATCACAGGTTTCACCCCACCCCCCCTCCCCCAGCCCCAACCTTCTGCAGCAAGCTACCAGTCCTTAGCCTCATTCCTTGGTAGTTTGCCAGGGTGGATGTGTTGGCTTTATGCAGATGCCTGGTGTGACATTCTCTTGGCTCCAGTGGCCCTCGGAGTATTACCATGTCATGAATAATGCAAGGAAGAGCTGCTCTGATTGAAGTTCTCATAAATCCATGGTTCTAGCCCAAGAGTTTGACAGGTGTTGGCTCTGACAATTGACAATTGTTGTGCTGACAATTAGTGACTGCCTCATTTGGTGTTCTCAGGAAACAAAGCTTAGAGGAAGTGACTAATAGAAGATGCAAAGCCCTGGGGGAAACCTGTACTTGCAGGGTGGTTGTCCATGTCTGAGCAGCTGTGGGCAAGGTGAGGACACCTGCTGCTGGACACCCATCTGTAGCAGCCGGGCTGATGAGGAGAGGCACATGCTTTTTAATTTGCTGGTGGCACCAAGCTGGGATGACCTTGAGAAACAGCCTAAAATAAGGGGATCATAGAATCATAGAATCACAGAATGGTTTGGGTTGGAAAGGACCTTAAGATCATCTACTTCCAACCCCCCTGACATGGGCAGGGACACCTCACACTAAGCCATGTCACCCAAGACTCCGTCCAGCCTGGTCTTGAACGCTGCCAGGGATGAAGCATTCACAACTTCCTTGTGCAACCTGTTCCAGGGCCTCACCACCCTCACAGTAAAGAACTTCTTGATATCTAACCTGAACTTCCCCTGTTTAAGTTTGAACCCATTCCCCCTTGTCCTATCACTACAGCTCCTAATGAAGAGGGGACAGGGACATGTGCAAAGTTTTACATATCGGGCAGAGGCTAAGCCACCTCCCAGGGACAGTGTGAGGATGTATGGCTGTGTAATTATCATCTCCAGATAGAAAATGGGAGGGGTTATAATGTTGAAAATGTACTAACTGATGACTATAGCATGCATCAGCAGGTATAACTTTTGATACAGTATGACTTCCTAAGCATTTTAAACAGCCAACAAACCCAGGAGTGTTAAAATAAAGCCAGCTATTTTTAAAAGCATGGCAGGAGCATGAAATAGCTCCTCCACCTGAACTGTGTTGGGAATGATGCAACAGATGGGATGAAAAACAAACCCAGTGATGTCATGTTTGTGTCTTTCCCAGAGAATGAAGTGCCATCATCATTGCTGCAAGGAGATGTCATCCCTCCCTTGTCCCACTGCTTTCAGGTCATCTAGGGCTGAAGTGTGGAGTGTGTAGTTTAAGGATGGGGAAAGGGTGTGAGGAAGAAAGTTCACCAGCAGTTGCCAAGCAAGCTGAGGTGCTGTACTGCTGAATCATGGGATACGATGTGCTGGTGATGCTAAGGAGAGGAGCAGGAGGATATTGAAACATAAACCCCATGTTCCTCACAGACGCAGCTTGGGCGTGTTGTCCTCTCCGTAGTTTGGCACCTGCTGAGTATGTGATGTCCTTCTCAGAGGGGGCTTGGGATGCCCCATTTCTCCGGTGCTTTTGTTCCTTCCTCCAAACTCCTGGTTATCATTAAACAGGAGCATTTCCACCAGCACTGACATAGAGTTAAGCATTTTGTTGCTGGCTGTGGTGTGGTTCTGTCAGCTTCACTGAGACCCTTACATATACAAGGAAGAAGTTACAGACACTGGTAGTTGATGCCTGATCTCAGCTGATGTCGTTAGTGGATTTATATACAATGTTTTCAAGTTCAGTGTTTGAGCCTTCTTGTTTTTTTACGGGGGGACATTTTACATAAGTGCTTCTCTATGTGTGGAATTACTCTAATAATTTGTTTCTGGATGCTCTCATATGATTTTTCTTTTAATCCATTTTAAGGTACAGCAATGCTGGGAAGAACTCTCAGTGGGAGGCATTATTCAGGTCTAGCTATAGTTCTTGATTTCTTTTTTGTCATGGTACTTGAATCTGAATGAGCACCCAGTTATAGGACAGCCCTTGGTGAAAGTCAGTTGAGCTTTCTATGAAGTTGTTTACTGTTTGTGCATGCTCAATTTCCATGAGGAGTTACTTTGATATCTTATTTTAAAACTGAATCTCAACTAAAGCCTTGTATTCTTTCCAGGTTAGATGTAGAGACTAAACTTCTTCCACCTGTCCCTCTAAAACATGTATTTCTCCATGTAATCCTCCTGATGGAAAACCAGACAGGGTTCCCTTCCTGCTGTTCATGCTGACTGGCTCCTTGGAGAGGTGGTGAATGAGTGAATGTATGCTTGGTGGTCGTAAGTCCTACAATTACATTTCAAGGCTAACAGCATCTCCATAGCCTTCTATGAAGGCTCAGGCACCATATTGATGGGCTCTGAGCCAAAGAGTGGAAATTTAAATCTGCCTGGCTAACTGCCACAGCACAGACAGACGGCTTCTTCATCTCCTAAGCCAGTCATATTGTTTTAATTGGCACATCAAGACTTGCTGAAGTGCAGCAAGTAAAAATAAAGCTATAGAATCCCAGACTGGTTTGTGTTGGAAGGGATCTTAAAGCTTATCCAGTTCCAACCCCCTGCCATGGGCAGGGACACCTTCTACTAGAGCAGGTTGCTCCAAGCGCCCTCCAGCCTGGCCTTAAACACTGCCAGGGATGGGGCAGCCACAGCTTCTCTGGGCAACCTGTGCCAGTGCCTCACCCCCCTCACAGGGAAGAGCTTCTGCTTAAGATCTCATCTCAGTCTCCTATATTTCAGTTTAAAACTATTTCCCCTTGTCTTGTTACATGCCCTTGTAAAAAGTTCCTCCCCAAAATTTGGTAATAACCAATTAAGCAGCTGTGCCTGGACAAGAGAACTTCCAGAGGTCTCTTCCTACCTCAGCCATTCTGTATCTCTGTGCTTCAGTGCTCAGCTGGGAGCAGTAAACAAGCTGTGCTTTATAAAAAGAGATACTGTTTGATTTCCAGGGCCATATGTTCTGACCATGACTCTGGGTTTACAGGCACTATTACCAGTAGCTTGTGATGAAAGCAGCAAAGCACTGTACATGCTCTGCAGTGAAGTGCGGTGAACATCCCAAACTCCTTTGTGGTACTTATTTGGTTTGTCTCATTCTTTTCCTAAAGTTCAAATGTGGAAATTGCCCTGGATGTGGTTGCTGCTGCTGCCCTGGTCAAATGTCTTGATAGGGAATTAACACCATTCTGTGATGGGCTGTGGGACAAGCAAAGTGCTTCCAGAGCCTCCCAGAGATGTGCAGCTAGACCTGGTGAAAAAAGTTGAACCTTACACAGGCCGCGATGACGTATATAAACATTTCATCAAGGATCACTGTGAGATCAAAGCTCCTTCACCTCCAGAGCATGCTAACCCATACCCTGGGAACCACCTGCCTGCTCATTTGAACCAGCCTGAGCCCTTCAAGAACAAAGTGGCTAAATACTGTGCCAAGTTTGACACTAGAGTGACAGCCAAGTATGACATTAAAGCCTTGATCGGGAGAGGGAGTTTTAGCCATGTTGTACGGGTGGAACACAGGGCCACCAAGCAGCCCTATGCCATCAAGATGATAGAGACCAAATACCAGGAGGGGAGGGAGGTGTGTGAATCAGAGCTTAGTGTGCTGCGTCGGGTTCGCCACACCAACATCATCCAGCTGATTGAGGTGTTTGAGACCCAGGACTGTGTGTACATGGTGATGGAGTTGGCAACTGGAGGAGAACTGTTTGATCAAATCATTGCTAAGGGCTCCTTCACAGAGAGAGATGCTACATGAGTGCTGCAAATGGTGTTGGATGGTGTGAAGTATCTGCATACGCTGCGTATCACACACTGGGACTTAAAGCCAGAGAATCTGCTGTACTACCATCCAGGAACAGATTCCAAAATCATGATTACAGACTTTGGACTGGTGAGTCCTCAGAAGAAGGGAGATGACTGCCTGATGAAAACTACATGTGGGACCCCAGAGTACATTGCTCCTGAGATCCTGGTCAGGAAGCCGTACACTAACTCTGTAGACATGTGGGCGCTCGGTGTCATCTCCTACATTCTCCTCAGTGGCACTATGCCCTTTGAAGATGACAACCGCACCCGCTTGTATCGGCAGATCCTGAAAGGAAAATACAGTTACTCAGGCGAGGTGAGTGTGCCAGGGGTTATGGTGAGGGGAAGTCAAGCCAGAAGCTCTCTGTAGATGGGTCTTTGTAATGAGCAGAAGCTGGCTATTGTGTGCAGTGTGGTAACATCATCAGGGTTAAAACCCCCTGTGATTCTGGCTTTTAAAATACTTTCCTGTTTTCTCCCTGCTTTCCAAAACTGCTTTCAGAGCAGCATAGTGAGCTTCTCTTAAAAATGTGTGTGTAAAGAAAGGTCTCTTCCTGTAGAGCAGAACTGGCATGCTTGTGGGTTTCTAGCTGGGGAGACCTCAGCTGTGGTAAGCTGCTGCTTGATGCTTTCCTGTCAAAACTCATGCCAGGGTGAGTGTTTGCAGTGTGGTATGTACATACCTTGTCTGATTTCTGATACAAATCCAAGCGTAGTCTGAAAAACACCTTTGCTGAAATTATGGCAGACAAAGGGGCACTTGCTTCTATATCTGGAGACATGAGCATTTCTGAAATAGATCTGCATTGTCTCCTAAGTTGAGTATGTGACGAACTGGAGGATTGAAGAATAATCTTGGATAACTGTGGAAGGAGGAACCTTGGGAGATAGATATTTATTTTTTATTTAGGCAGAAGATGGGTGCCCCTACCCTCCCAGAGTCCCATCACTCCACCACTGCCACAGCTCCTGCAAACTTGCTTCTAATCATGGTGGGAGATCTCAACTATCAGCCACTTTTTTTACCAGCACAGTTGCCAAGCGCAGGCATAATCTCACTAAGAATCACATCTATGGAAAGTGGGGGGCAACTAGATCTGCAAGTTATGTTTTTGCCTGTAACCCTCACTGGCAAAATTTAAAAATTAAGCTTTTATAAGCTCTAATAAGAGAGTAAAATGTTTAGATTCCTGAGCATCATGACTTTGTGAGGGGAAACCCATTAGGAAAGTGTTACTAAGTGGCTAAGTTTGTGATTCTGAAGTGACAGTAAGACAACCGTCAAAACCCCAGAATAAATTAATGATTGTTCTCATGTGTTTAGGTGTGAAAGCTATATTGGCATTTTAATGATGGAAGGGAGGACTAACATGTTAAGTTTTTAAACATATTAAGCTGCTTTAGGATTGTGCTTGTTTTGTTTTTTTTTTTCCCATTTATTTATTTATTTTGTGGTTTAAGCCCAGCCGGTAAATTGGAACCATGCAGCCACTCACTCCTGGAGGGATGGGGAGGAGAATCAAAAGAATGTACATCCCACGGGTTGACATAAGAACAGTCCAGTAACTAAAGTATAACACAAAACCACTAGTGCTATCACCAATAATAACAACGATAAGGGAAATAACAAGGGAAGAGAATACAACCACTCAACACCCACCGAACGATACCCAGCCCATCCTGAGCAGTGATCCAACCCTTCTGGGTAACCGCCTCCAGTTTCTATACTGGGCAGATGTGCTGTGGTATGGAATACCTCTTTGGCTCGTTTGGGTCAGGTGTCCTGTCTCTTCTTCCTCCCGGCTTCCCCTCCTCCCTGCAAAACATGAGACTCAGAAAGTCCTTGGTCAGAGTAAATATGACTGAGCAACAACTAAAAGCATCGGTGTTATCAGCACTGTTCCCAAGCTGAAAGTAAAAAACACAGCACTGCACCAGCTGCTAAGAAGGAGAAAAATGACTGCTAATGCTGAACCCAGGACAGTATTCACCCCTTATTCTATGCCATTCAGGTCATGCTCAGATCCCACATTTTTCAATATACCATCACTCTTGTCTCATATATATATATATGCATCCATTCACACAAAGAGAGAGATATCATTCCTTAGTGCACAGACCAATCTCTTTAAAGCTGATGAATTCATCCAGTCCATGATGTTGGTTTCCATCTCTTGTAACAGTCTTTCAGAGCAGGAGAGACTGTGTGCAGTGTTGGATTGTTGCCTGCTAATGACACCGTGGAACTCTGGTCACTGCTGAGCCAGTCTGGTTTTGTCACAGTTCATTCTTTGTTGGGGTGATGGCAGAGGGAAGTCAGGGCCAGTCGCTGGTGACCTGAAGACATCTTGCTGGTGGGCTATAAAAGTGCTCCATAGCAGGCAACAGCATATAATTGTATTCATTGGCTGTTTTTCCCTAAAATCAAATCCCCTTGAGGTACACATCTGACTTCCCCATCTTCCCACATTGCCCACCAAGTATATCCAGGTCCCTAAGCAAAAGCAATCCCCTGAGTAGTTTTGCCTTTATCTAAAGCAGGAATAACCCAGACTGTCTTCCCCAGGAAATTCTGTATGTGCACCACAGAAACTTTATCCCCTTCTACAGTATGTAAAAGTTCTGATTGGGCTGGGGCAGCCCTGTTGGCAGATCCTCTGGTGTTGACCAACCAGGTGGCTTTTGGTAAATGCGCATCCCAATGTTTGAAAGTCCCACCAGCCCTTGCTCTCAGTGTAGTTTTTGACAGCCCATTGTACCGTTTGATTTTTGCCAGAGGCTGGTTCATGGTAGGGAACTACTCAATTCTCTCTGGGGGCCTGTGAGAAACACAATTTGTTTCTCAAGGCCCAGGATAGTATTCTGGGCAGTGGCATGGGGCACAGCCTGTGTTTCTAGCCATCCAGTGGCTGCTTCCAGCATGGTAAGCACATGGTGATGCAAAAGGGTTAACTGATGTATGAGGGGGTTAGTGTTAAGCCGCTTGCTTAACATTGTTACTGTTTACTTGTGCTTACTCAGCAAATGCTTGCTCAACACTTATCGTGCTTGCCAGAACAGAGTGGGAGGACCAAGGCTATTGATAAGAGGAAGGAACAGTAACTCCTGTTCTCTGGACCCCTAAACCGGCTGAAATCAGCTTTGCGGTTTGGACAGTGACTAAATCACCAGGGAACATGCGCAACAACTATAGATGAAAAGTCCAGGGAAGACTCTTTTACTTCATATTGAGACCCTCGCCCATGACCACCAGGAGACCCTACGTAAGCAAAGACGTTTTACCTCATTATAATATGAAGCGGGATAGGTCTTGAGTACATATAGGCATGTTGTGTAACCTCATGAATATGTAATAGTTTAGAGGATAAATATGAAGGAGAACAACGCTGAGGAGCTATCCCCCATGCGCCTCAGCACTGAATAAAAGCATACCTACTTTACAACTTTAATGAGTTGTCGAGTCTCCCCGTGCATCAATTTAGCGAGCCAGCCGGGAGACCTCTGTTCGGCTGCAGGATCAGTTGAGGGGTGGACATCCTAGGTGCCCCAGGCCACTTGCCTGGAGGAGCTCTGCTTCTCGTCCGCTCACTGTGGGGACAGACAACAACCTGTGCTGGCTGTGGAAAACAGTATGCTTGGAATTTAAGTTTGTAATTTAGGGAGCGTATAAGTCATACGCATGGCCCGGGGCTGCTGGTAAGGTTCAAAGAGACATCTGGCTCACAGCATAGTTCCCCTTGGCAGGTAGGGCTTGCAAGCAGTAGGTTGGGGACTTGCCAACCCATAGAGAGGCCGCTAGCGATCCTGAGGGTGGATCGGGTGAGTCCAAGGACTTGTCAGCTGATAGAGCAGCTGTGAACCAGGCGAGTCCAGGGTTGGGGACTCGTCGAGCAATAGAGCGGCTGCTAGCGATCCTGGGGGTGGATAGAGTGAGTCCAAGGACTCATCAGCCGATAGAGAGGTCGTGGACCAGGCGAGTCCTGTGTCTCTGCTGCATCCCAGGTTTTGGGAGCCAGGACGGACCTGCTAATGACTGTGTAGGAAGCAGGAGAAGGGTAAGCAGAACCACTTTGTGGAGTGTGTCTGTGGGATCCTGTGTGGGTGTGAAAGTGTTTTGTGTGGCTGAGACGTGGCATAGCTACGAAGTGTATCTGTCTTGTGTTGTGTCTATTTGTTCTTGTGTATATGTCTGTTGTTAGTGTTAACGATTACAGTGTTAAAGCGGTGGGGGAGGAGTAGACAAAACTAAACTATGGCTAATAAGGGGGTTAAGAAGAATTCCCTCTCTCCGCCCCAGTGGCTATATAAGAGAAGTATAACCTCTAATATTTGTGATCCTATTCTTCAGACCTGGACTTTACACTCAGAATTATCGCCTCACATATGGGTGCATAATAACTTTTGAACAGTGGAACCTGCCGTGGATACTAGGACAGTGTAAATTTTGCTGGAACCAAAACTATGATCTAACAACAGGGGAGTTGTTCTGCAGAACCCAGAGATATTGTTTTACTGAACCCCCTGAAAATATCATAAATCTTGTGTGTAGATGCTCTCATATTATTTTTGTAATTGCATCCAAGGAGCACTGAGAGAGAAAGGCTAGAGATTTGTAAAAGACTGTTTGATTCATTAGGGACTGTAGTGACAGGACAAGGGATAATGGGTTAAAACTTAAACAGGGGAAGTTTAGATTGGATAAAGAGGAAGTTCTTTCCTGTTAGGGTGGTGAGGCACTGGAATGGATTGCCCAGGGAAGTTGTGAATGCTCCATCCCTGGCAGTGTTCAAGGCCAGGTTGGACGAAGACTTGGGTGAGATGGTTTAGTGTGAGGTGTCCCTGCCCATGGCAGGGGCGTTGGAACTTGATGATCTTAAGGTCCTTTCCAACCCTAACTATTCTATGATTCTATGAAATGGGAACTGGTCAAGGCAAGGAAATTCTGAAGAAAAGCCCATTGGGTTGCATTTTGTCACATTAGAAAGAACTGGGAGGGTCTCCTGGGGGACTGGTAAACAAGAAAATATTGGTAAAATATTGTAACCAATGGTGGCCTTTATGTACTTCGGAAGATCAGGAAAAATGGCCTAAAAATGGAAGTCTAAACTATAATACATTGTTACAACTAATGTATGCAGATATGTTTTTCACTTTAAGAAACCACCCGGAGTGACTGACGGAATGCAAAATTAATATAGCTCTGCCAGATCCCTTAATTTTGGCTTTGGAAAAGGACAGGGAAAAACTGAAAGTTAAGATGGATAGATGTGGTTCAGCTTGTGATATTGGGGAATGATGTTTAACGTTAAAAAACAGTAATCAGGAAGATAGGTTGGAAAATTATGTATCACAAGTACGTACCTCTGAGAGGCGCACCCTCTGTATCTGTCCTATCTGATACTCATAAAGAGAAGGAGATTGCTGTCACTGGCAACAAGCAGCAGATTCACATTCAGAGTTAAGAAAGGGTTAAACCATAAGTGCTGTTGCAGAGGCAGGCATCTGCAGCCGCTGCAGAGCAAGGTGAGCAACTGTGAGGAAAAATAAAAAAAGGAAAACCAAGGGGAAAGGAGGGGAGCTTGTGCAGGTCCCGTGTTTGAGCATGGGATGGGTGCTGAGGCAGGCAAACAAGTGGGAACAGGCATGTTGACAGATGGGACTGAGGGGTTGTTGAATAAATGTGGACGGGAGTGAAGGAGGAAGCATGGAGAGTGTATAGGAATCGGGAACAGGTAAAAAAGAAAAATCTGGGTCGTGCTATAGCCACGGCTGTGGTGGTTGCTTTGAAACTGGTGCAGGAGGGATGTTGGGTGGAGGTGGGGGGGTGGGCTCTTCTTCTGACGGACCTGATTGGTGCACGTGCTATGGGGAGTTTGGACGCTGTGAGACTGTCCTGGGGGGGGAGTGCCATGGGGATTTAAGAACAGTCCCACCCTGTTTGGAGAACAACTTTCAAAAGACTTAGAGTCCTGGGAAGCCCCACCAGAAGAAGGGAAGTTATTGCAGTACGTAGACGACATCCTAATAGCTACCCAGGCAGAAGAGGCCTGTGTGGCCTAGATGGTATGACAGGGTGGTGTAGATTGTGGATCTACAATCATGGACTAATTGTTAAGCCCCTATATGCAGTAATCGTAACAGACAACAAGAATCTTCAGTGGACAAAGGAAGCCACTCAAGCCTTCCACCAATTAAAAAACGCCTTGATGTCAGCTCCAGCTCTAGGACTTCCAGACGTAAGTAAACCATTCTTCCTGTTTTCCCATGAGAAGCAGGGGATTGCCCTGGGAATGATAGCACAGGACTTGGGTCCATACCGATGAGCAGTTGCTTACTTTTCTAAACATTTAGACACAGCAGCCAAAGGGTAGCCGTGGTGCCTCAGAGCCATTGCAGCAGTTGTACTAAACATCGAAGAAGCACGCAAATTCACTTTGGGCCAGAAAATTACTGTACTAGTGTCACACACAGTGTCCACGGTACTAGAGGTGAAAGGCAGGGACTGACTTTCCCCACAGAAGTTCCTGAAATATCAAGCCATCACGGTGGAACAAGATGATATAGAGATAGTGGTAACTAACATTGTCAACCCAGCCTCTTTCCTCAGTGAGAATAAAGGAGAACCTGTACAGCACAATTGCCTGGAAACCATTGAGGCCACATACTCCAGTCGTCTGGATCTGAAAAATACCCCTTTAGGCGACGCAGAAACCTGGTTTGCTGATGGGAGCAGCTATGTCATCAGTGGAAAACGGCATGCTGGATATACAGTTACCACCTGCAGAGAGGTAATAGAATCTGGACCTTTGCCAATACACACCTCTGCACAGAAGGAAGAACTGACTAGAGCCTTAGAAATAGCGAAAGGGAAGAATATAAACATCTATACAGACTCAAGATATGCATTTGGGGTTGTACATGCACATGGAGCCATTTGGAAAGAAAGAAGACTATTGAATTTGCAAGGGAAAAACATCAAACATGCACAAGAAATAGTGAGACTGTTGGAAGTGGTTCAACTGCCTGCGAAGGTAGCAATTATGCACATCAAGGCACACCAGAAGGTGAGCTCAGAATTAGAAGAAGAAAATGAACTGGCGGATAGAGAGGCAGAAGAAGCGGCAAAAGGTGAGATAACAATTGAAGGAGCTTTAATTCCTGATGGGAAAATTTCCCTGGAAGGTAAGCCAAATTACAACAAAGATGACCAAAAATCCCACCACTTGTCTTCCTTAATTGCAGTACATGTTTCACTGTCATGAATAACCTGAGCAATAATGTCCATTGTTAAGTCCACCCCTCTATCACGAGCCCATCTGTTTGCTGCATCTCTGCCCTGATGGCCTGCATTGTCATGAGTCCACCAGGCCAAAAATAATTTACCCTTATGTTGCCAATCTACGTCCATCTAGGCCACTTCAATCTTAGCAGCTTGATACAATGTGCTGGGTTCAGCAATAGCAGTCATTTTTCTCCTTGTTAGCTGGTGTAGTGCAGTGTTTTGACTTTCAGCTTGGGAACAGAGCTGATAACAAGGATGTTTTGGTTTGGCCAAGGACTTTGTGAGCCTCATGCTCTGCCAGGGGGGAGGGGAAGCCAGGAGGAAGCAGAGACAGGACACCTGACCCAAACTGACCAAAGAGGTATTCCATACCACAGCACGTCATGCCCAGGATGTAACTGGGAGTGCCCCGGAAGGGCTGGTAGACTGCGGGGTTGGAGGAGGCATCGGTCAGAGCTTGGTCGGGCTGGGGGGGCAAGTTATCGGTCGGCTGGTGGTGAGATGTTGTATTCTCTTCCCTTGTTATTTCCTTTATAATTATTATTATTGGTGGTAGCAGTAGTGATTTGTGTTATACCTTAGTTACTAAACTGTTCTTATCTCAACCCGTGAGACTTGCATTCTTTTCGATTCTCCTCTCCATCCCTCCGGGAGTAGGGGGAGGGAAAGAAGGGGAGGAGTGAGTTAACGAGTTGCCTGACTGGGTTTAAACCATGACAGTTCTTTTTGGCGCCCAACATGGGGCAAGAGGGGTTGAGATAATGACAGATCTGACCGGATTAATAGTCATTTGTCACAATGCTGATTTATTGGCTCTCAGAGTTGTTCCTCTTGATCTCACAGTTTCAGAATGTTGTAACTTACTTAGAGCCGGTATTTGCTGTGTTAGTGTTTATCGAGTGTGGGGCTTGGGCTAAGGTTCCTGTCTCACTGTACTTTATGGCAATGACTTGTAATACGGGAGGGCTCCAGCAGCAGGGTGGGACGGATGTGGCCGTGGACTTGTACCTGGCCGTCTCCCACTGCTCTTCACCGTCCTAGCCCTCGTCCTCGCCTCCATCTTCGTGAGGCCACGGAGAGCTGAGGGCGAGCGGCCCCGGGAGCCAGCGGCAGCCAAAGCGGCCCAGGAGAGCGGCCCCGGGGACCAAGCAGCAGCGGGAGCAAGGCCAGAGGCCGCGAGGGGATGGCTGCCGGTGGAGGACGTCCGGGTGGTTGAGGAGCGGAAGGAGGCGGCTGCAGAGCAGAGGGAGAAAGCGGCGGAGGAGCCGAGCCCCCCGGAGGAGCCGAGCCCCGCGGCCGAGAATATTCCCCGGAAGCCGCCTGCCGAGCCCAGGGAGGATGCAGGAGACCACGCAGCATTTCCCAGCAAGGCAGAGGAGGAAGAGCTGGACTCAGAGAAGCTGGTGGTGGGAGAGGCGGCAAGCACAGCAGCTACACCAGCCCCAGTGACAAGTACAGCAGCATCGTTTGAGAGTTCTGAAGGTTTTGAATGGCCTTTGGGTATCCATGGGACCTGCCTGCTGATTGTGATGTGGATCAGCATGTTGGCACACATACAGACTGTGTTTTACCCACAACCATTTTGTCTGATCTCAAAAGTTAAGCAGAGTCAGGTTTGGGTCTTGTCTGGGGTTAGACGACGATATAGGAGGACCAGGAGATTCTCCCCAAAGCTGGACAGTCATGAGTGGCAGGGTGTGTGGGACAGTATGCACGAGTATCTAGTCCACTGGGCCCCTCCAGTGCTTTGGAAGCGTTGGAGATGAAAGGCAGCTGTATGGAGTCCCCAGCAGCAAGCTGCAGAAACTGCTGAAGGGGACAGTGAATTATTTTAAGCCTGGTGGGCCCATGGCACTTCAGGCCATCAGAGCAGAGATGCAACATAGAGATGGACTCATGATCGAGGGGTGGACTTAACAATGGACTCTATTGTCCAGGTTATTCATGAGTGTGAACACTGCACACAGTCTCTCCTGCTCTGAAAGACTGTTACAAGAGATGGAGCCTGATATCATGGACCAGATGGACTCAGCAGCTTTATAGGGATTGGTCCATGCACTAAGGTAAGAGTTCACTTAGCTAAGAGTGATGGTATATTGAAAATGTGGGATCTGAGCATGACGTGAATGGTATGGAATAAGGGGTGGGTACTGACCTGGGTTCAGCAGTAGCAGTCATTTTTCTCCTTCGTAGTTGATGGCACAGTGCTGTGTTTTGACTTTCTGCCTGGGAACAGAGCTGATAACACCAGTGTTTTTAGTCTGACCAAGGATATTGCATATCCTTGCATATTGCATATTGCTTTTCACTTCCTGACAGTTTATTATATGGTGGGGTCACTTCAGCACACATTACCTCCTCCTCTGGTGTCATTCCAAAATCTCTGCCCTTTGGCCAGTCCATGATGACTTCTAGAATTCCTGGATGACTGGGATTTCTTCTTTGAGCTCATAGTGTAGTTAGTGCAACCCACTTACTCCATGTATCATCGGTTGCATGATGTGTAGAGGAGACCCTGCCTTTAAACATTCAGCCCAGCACGAGCAACCGGGGTGCCAGGAGGAGCTGTGCTTCAGTGCCAATCACTTCTGAAGCAGCTTAAACCCCTTCATAGGCTGCCAGTATCTCTTTTTCAGTTGAGGTTTAGCTGTTCTCAGATCCTTTCTATCCTTGAATCCAAAAGCTGAGGGGTCAGACCTCAAGTCTCCCCTGGAGCTTTCTGCCAGAGGCTCCAGGTAGGACCATTCTCCCAGCTGTGGTGTACAGTACATTTTTTACATCTGGCATGGTCCAGACTGGTCCAAGGGCTACTGCATGAATTCTCTCTCGTTTAATTTGTTCAAAGGCTTGTTGTTGCTCAGGGCCCTATTTAAAATCATTCTTCTTCCGAGTCACATGATAGAGAGGGCTTACAGTCAAACTGTAATTTGGGTTGTGCATTCTCCAGAATCCCATAACACCTAAGAAAGCTTGTGTTTTTTTTCTTACTGGTTGGTGGAGACACTGCTGTTATCTTGTTGATCACATCTGTGGGGATCTGTCTACGTCCATCTTGCCATTTTAATTCTAAAAGTTGTATGTCTTGTGCAGGCCCCTTAACCTTCACAGTATCACAGTATCACAGTATGCTAGAGATTGGAAGGGACCTTGAAAGATCATCTAGTCCAATCCCCCTGCCGGAGCAGGAACACCTAGATAATGTTACACAGGAATGTGTCCAGGCGGGTTTTGAATGTCTCCAGGGAAGGAGACTCCACAACCTCCCTGGGCAGCCTGTTCCAGTGTTCCGTCACCCTCACTGAGAAGAAGTTTCTTCTCAAGTTTAACTGGAACCTCTTGTGTTCCAGTTTGTACCCATTACCCCTTGTCCTATCATTGTTTGCCACTGAGTAGAGCCTGGCTCCATCCTCGTGACACTCCCCCTTTATATATTTATAGACACTTATAAGGTCACCCCTCAGTCTCCTCTTCTCCAAACTATAGAGACCCAGCTCCCTCAGTCTTTCCTCATAAGGGAGATGCTCCACTCCCTTAATCATCTTCGTTGCCCTGCGCTGGACTCTCTCCAGCAGCTCCCTGTCCTTCTTGAACTGAGGGGCCCAGAACTGGACACAATATTCCAGATGGGGTCTCACCAGGGCAGAGTAGAGGGGAAGGAGGACCTCTCTCGACCTACTAACCACCTCCCTTCTAATACACCCCAGGATGCCATTGGCCTTCTTAGCCACAAGGGCACAGTGTTGGCTCATGGTCATCCTGTCGTCCACTAGGACCCCCAGGTCCCTCTCCCCTTCACTGCTCTCTAACAGGTCGTTCCCCAACCTATACTGGAACCTGGGGTTGTTCCTGCCCAGATGCAGGACTCTACACTTTCCCTTGTTATATTTCATCAAGTTACTCCCTGCCCAACTCTCCAGCCTGTCCAGGTCTCGCTGGATGGCAGCACAGCCTTCTGGCGTGTCAGCCACTCCTCCCAGCTTAGTGTCATCAGCAAACTTGCTGATAGTACACTCAATTCCCTCATCTAAATCATTGATGAATATATTAAATAATACCGGTCCCAGTACTGACCCTTGAGGCACTCCACTAGTTACAGGCCTCCAACTAGACTCAGCCCCATAGACTACAACTCTCTGGCTTCTCTCCTTCAGCCAGTTCGCAGTCCACCTCACTACCTGATCATCCAGTCCACACTTCCTCAATTTAGCTGTGAGGATGCTGTGGGAGACTGTGTCAAATGCTTTGCTGAAGTCAAGGTAGACCACATCCACCGCTCTGCCATCATCCATCTACCGTGTTATTTCCTCATAAAAGGCTAAGAGATTGGTCAAACATGATTTCCCCCTGGTGAAGCCATGTTGACTGCCCCTCATAACCTTCTTATCATTGATATGCCTTAAGATGGCACCAAGGATAAGGTGTTCCATCACTTTCCCAGGGATGGAGGTGAGGCTGACCGGTCTATAGTTACCCGGGTCCTCCTTCTTGCCCTTTTTAAAGACTGGAGTGACATTTGCTTTCCTCCAGTCCTCAGGCACCTCTCCCGTTTCCCAAGACTTGGTAAAGATGATGGAGAGTGGTCTAGCAATGACTTCCGCCAGTTCCCTCAGCACCCGCGGGTGCATCCCATCTGGACCCATGGATTTATGGATGTCCAGATTGCTCAACTGGTCTCTAACCCACTCCTCATCGACTAAGGCAAACCGCTCCGTCGACCTGACTTCATCTAAGGTCTCAGGGGTACAGGGCTCTTCAGGACTGCCTGCAGCAGAGTAGACAGAGACAAAGAAGGCATTCAGTAACTCTGCCATCTCTGTATCTTCTGTCACCAGGGCACCCATCCCGTTCATCAGTGGGCCTACATTGCCTCTGGTGTTAGTTTTGTCTGCCATGTATTTGAAAAAGCTCTTTTTGCTGTCCTTGACCCTTCTTGCCAGGTTTAATTATAAGGAGGCCTTAGTCCTCCTAGCTGCCTTCCTACATCCTCTAGCAGCAGCCTTCCATGACCTGTGAACTCTCCTCTTCCACCTGAGCATACCCAGCAATTCCCTATTTAGCCACGCAGGTCTCTTGGCCCTCTTCCTTGACTTCCTACGTGTCGGGACGCTCCGATCTTGAGCACGGAAAAAGCAGTCCTTGAATGCCAACCAACTATCTTGGGCCCCTTTACCTTCAAGCAGCCCTGCCCATGGGATTTCCCCTAGCAATTGCTTGAAAAGGCCAAAGTTTGCCCTGCTAAAGTCCAGGGTTGCAATTCTACTTGGTATTCTACTAGTCCTACCACACAAGATCCTGAACTCCACCATCTCGTGGTCGCTGCAACCAAGGCAGCCCTCAACCCTTACTGCTTCGACCAGACCCTCCTTGTTAGTGAGGATGAGATCCAGCAGTGCTCCTCTCCTGGTTGGCTCATCCACTATTTGCATGAGGAAGTTATCATCCATACACTAGAGGAACCTCCTGGACTGTGGCTGGGTTGCCGAGTGGTCCTTCCGGCAAACATCAGGGAAGTTAAAATCCCCCACGACGACCACGGCCTGTGACTGTGAGGCCGCTCTCAGCTGCCTGTAGAAGGCCTCGTCAACTTCCTCACCCTGATCCGGTGGTCTGTAACAGACACCTACAACAGTATCCCCCCTGCCAGCCTGCCCCTTCATTCTCACCCACAGACTCTCAACTCGCTCGTCCTCTGTCCCTGGACAGAACTCGGTGCATTGTAGTTGCTCCCGCACATAAAGAGCAACCCCACCACCCCGCCTGGCTGGCCTGTCTTTCCTGAAGAGGACATAGCCTTCCATGACTATATTCCAGTCATGTGAGCTGTGCCACCACGTCTCTGTAATTGCCACCAGATCACAGTCTCCTGACTTAACACAGGTTTCCAACTCCTCCTGCTTATTTCCCATGCTGCGCGCATTGGTGTACAGACATTCCAGGGAGCGAGCTGAGCACACCGATTTCACCCTAGGATTGTAGGAGGCCTCCCAGTCTTCATTAATTCTGGAGCGCTGCCCCACTGGGGCAAGCCCAGCTACAACCCCATCCCCTTCGAATCTAGTTTAAAGCTCTCCAAATGAGCCCTGCTAATTCGTGCCCCAGCATCCTTTTGCCTCTGTGAGACAAACCTTTCCCACTTGTCATTGTCCAGACTGGTGCCCTATAAAACCAGCTGTTATCAAAGAATCCAAAGCCCTGCCTGTAGCACCAGTCTCGAAGCCAATTGTTCATGAACTGAATCTTCCCATTCCTTCCCACATCAGTGGAAGATGGAAGGAGTGAGGAGAAGATCACC
The DNA here is from genome assembly GCF_028554395.1 of Pezoporus wallicus. Taxonomy (NCBI): domain Eukaryota; kingdom Metazoa; phylum Chordata; class Aves; order Psittaciformes; family Psittacidae; genus Pezoporus; species Pezoporus wallicus. Next base: position 53,297 of record NW_026642206.1, on the reverse strand, counting down.
TGAGCCCCAGACTCTTTCACCATCCGCTCCAAGGCCCTGTAGTCTTTCTTCATCCCCCTCAGACTGCGGGAAGCAGCTTCCTCCCCACCTGTCTGCAAGACCAGCAGCGGGTAGTAGTCTGTCGGGTGCACCAGGTTGGGGAGCGCCCTGGTGATATCCCTGATCCGGGCTCCAGGCAGACTACACACTTCCCTATGATGAGGGTCAACTCTGCATATCGGGCCCTCTGTTCCTCTCAGAAGGGAATCCCCTACTACAATGACCCTTCTTTCTTTCTTAACAGAGGCAGTCTTGAGGTGCAAAGTCGACCCCCTTTACCTATGTGGCCTTGTGGGCTGGCCTTGCCCCACATCCTCACCTACCTCTCCTTCAAGATCCAGGGCCTCGAACCTATTACGGAGGGACACCTGGGGAAGCAGGGCAGGAAGGGGGAGGGTTTCCCACGACGTCGAACAGGAACTCGCTTCCAACCCTCGTCGTCTTTTTGGTCCCCTACCTCTGCGCAACAGCTACAGGGCAGGGGCTGTCTCGGGCCATCCCCCTCTGTGTGAGGAGGCAGGGGGTCCTTCCCCTTTCGGGGGGTATCTCCCTGGAACCGTTCCGACTGGCACGCCAGGACCGACCGCTTGTTCTTGCCACCAGGCTAAGCAGATCTTCTACCTGCTCACCTCCCTGTGCCCGCCCCTCTCAAAGGCTTTCTCAAGGCAAGCAGCAGGGGAGTGGTCACCGTCACCGTGGGAACGCCCCCCGCCATGTCAGCCTCTCGCAAGGGCTGCTGGGGCTTCGGCGATCGGGAGATGTCGGGAATCGGGATGTCCCTGCGCTATCCCCTCTGATTTTCCTAATCTCCGTTGACCCTCGCGGTCGCTGAAGCGTGCCGGCTGTGGCTCTAGCTAGGCTCGCTCCGATCAGCTGACTGAACCTTATTCTGCTTTATGGCAAAACCAGCTTTCAGCAGGATTTGGATTATTTTCCTCCCCTTCTCAAAAACAACTTCTGCTGTATTGCCCCACATGATAATGTCATCAATGTATTGCAGGTGTTCTGGAGCTTGCCCCTTTTCCAGTGCAGTCTGGATCAGTCCATGGCGCATGGTAGGGCTGTGTTTCCACCCCTGGGGCAGTTCGTTCAAAGTGTACTGGACTCCCCTCCAAATAAAAGCAAACTGTGGCATCCCACTTGTCTGCCTTTGACTTCAGTTCATATTGAAGTTCTAGCCTGTCTGGTACGGCAGCACTTAATGGTGGTGTGACTTCATTCAGGCCATGATAGTCTACTGGGATAGTCTCTACTCTCCATTAGACTTTCGCACTGGCCATATGGGGCTATTAAAGGGTGAGTGGGTCCTACTAATCCATCTTTGGCTCTCTGTTCTATGGATCAGCTTATGGATGGGAGTCAGGGAGTCTCAGCTGATACAATATTATTGTCGGTGCACTGTTGTGGTCACGATTGGCACTTGTTGTTCTTCGACCTTCAGCAACCCCACAACAGAAGGATCCTCGGAGAGACCAGGCAAGGTGGACAGCTGCTCAATTTTCTCTGTCTCCAAAGCAGCAATACCAAAAGCCCATTGGTACCATTTTGGGTCTTTAAAGTACCCTCTCCTTAGGTAGTGTCTGCCAAGGATGCATGGAACCTCTGGACGAGTCAGAATGGGGTGTTTTTGCCACTTCCTCGCAGACAGGCTGATTTCAGCCTCCATATGATGATGGTGCATTCCATGTAAATTTCTGCCACATGGGTCATGTACATTCAACTTATCTGGATCTATGGGTGCATTCCCGGCATTCAGTCTGCAATAGACCATCTCTAAAATGGCTGATTCCCTTAGAGATTGGATACTTTTCTCTAGCATAGTCCACTTGGCCGAACGACTAAGAACATCGTCCTTGTATGGAACCCTTTCTTTCACAGCTGCCAAGAGCTGCCTTCCATGGCTGAGGGACTGTTTCTCCTTTGCAATTGCTTTGTGAATTCCCCCGTTCGTAGCAAGTGATCCCAGCTGCTTAGCTTCCCTACCTTTTAATTCATGACCGTCGGCCCCATTGTCCCAGCATCGGAGCAACCAGGTGATGATATGCTCCCCTGGTTGACAGGTAAAATCTTTTCGCATATTCCTTGGCTTGGTTGAAGTCTGGGGTCGAGAAGTCACCTCTTCTTCTTCCCCTTATTTATTTAATAATAACTCCTGATCAGATGCTGCCCTGGGTAGTAAGTGCTTTGATTCTTCATCTTTCTTCAATGTACGGGTTGCTCTTTGTGCCTCTTGTTTGCTTTTGTCCTTATGTACAGGGGCAAATGATATTGGCACGAATTGGTCTTCTGGTTTAGTTGCAGGGATTATCACTGTGATTGGAGTGGCTGCAGTATCTGTTGTCAGGGTTGGTGCAGCTGCTGTGCTTGGGGTTTGACAGCTATGCTATCTGTTGCTGTGGGGGTTTGTGTAGCTGCTGTACTTGTCGCTGGGGCTGGTGTAGGTGCTGTGCTTGGAGCTGGAGTAGTTGCTCTATCTGTTGCGTTTGGAGTTTGAGTAGCACTATACTTGTCACTGGTGTTTGCGTAGCTGCTGTACTTGGAGTTGGAGTAGCTATGTTGTCTGATGCTTTGCCGTCGGATCCAGAGACATTATTTTCCATTTGAAGGTACTGGACAGTGTTGAACAGGGCTCTGTAAGCATAGGCCAATCCCCAGCACATTGCCTTGGTTTGTCCCTCTCTGGTATGACCAGAATGACAACACCCCTCATTTAAGCGTTTTACTAATTTCTCTGGATTTTGCACTTGTTTAGTGGTCAAGTTCCAAAGCACTGGAGGGCCCCACTGGCCTAGATACTTGCCCATACTGTCCCACACACCCTGCCACTCATGACTGTCCAGCCTCAGGGAAAATCTCTTGGTCCTCCTATATTGTCGTCTAACCATAGACAAGACCCAAACCCGACTCTGCTTAACATTCGAGATCAGACGAAATGGTCATGGGTAAAACATACTCTATATGTGTGCCAAAATGGTGATCCCCATCACAATCAGCAGGCAGACCTCAAGGGTATCCAAAGGCCATTCAAAACCTTCAGAACTCTCAAATAATGCTGTAAATAGTCTGGTGGGAGCTGGGAATGTAAGGGAATGTCTCTTTCATATGTTGACCACCTGAGGGGGAAACAAAAGACTTGTAATTGCTAAACACTTCCACTGTATACCTCCCAATGTACAGAGGTGATAACCATACTGGGAACACAAGACAGATCAGTTTCATGATCGATGATTCTACTGTATTACAAGTCATTACCATAAAGTACGGTGAAACAAAAACCTTAGCCCAAGCCCCCCAGCCGATAAACACCAAAACAGGAAATACCAGCTGTAAATAAGGCACGACCTGCTGAAACTGTGAGATCAAGAGCAACAGCTTTGAGAGCTAATAAATCATCATTGTGATGAGTGACTATTAATCTGAAACAATGAATGCTTATCACAGATACGATTAGACACACTCTGGTCAGATCTGTCATTATGTCAACCCTTTGTTCTCCACATTAGGCACCACAAATAACTGTTGTGGTTTAAGCCCAGTCGGCAACCCAGTAGCATGTAGCTGCTCACTCACACCCCCCCCTTCCTCCCCCCACTTCTGGAGGGGTGGAGAGGAGAATTGAAAGAATGTGACTCCCATGGGTTGAGATAAGAACAGTCCAGTAACTAAGGTATAACACAAACCACAACTGCTACCACCAATAATTATAATGATAAGGGAAATAACAAGGGAAAGTATACAACCACTCACCATCTGCTGACTGATACCCAGCCCGACCCCATCAGTGATCCAGCCCTTCTGGGTAACTGCCTCCAGTTTATATACGACATGCTGTGGTATGGAATACCTCTTCAGCTAGTTTGGGTCAGGTGTCCTGTCTCTTTTTCCTCTCGGCTTCCCCTCCTCCCTGTGTCATACTTTAAGCCCAGCCGGCAGCCCAGAACCACTCAGCCGCTCACTCACTCCCCCCCTTCCTCTGCTCCCGGAGGAATGGGGAGGAGAGTCTAAAGAATGTAACGCCCATGGGCTGAGATAAGAACAGTCCAGTAACTAAGTTATAACACAAAACCACTACTGCTGCCACCAATAATAATAATGATAAGGGAATTAACAAGGGGAGAGAATACAACTGTTCAACAACCACTGACCGATACACAGCCCAACCCGAGCAGTGATCTAGCCGTTCCAGGTAACTCCCCCCAGTTTCTATACTGGGCATGACGTGCTGTGGTATGGAATACCTCTTTGGCTAGTTTGGGTCAGGTGTCCTGTCTCTGCTTCCTCCCGGCTTCCCCTTCCCCCAGAGCATGAGACTCAGAAAATTCTTGGTCAGAGTAAGCATTACTTAGCAACAACTAAAACCATCGGTGTTTTCAGCGCTTTTCCCAGGCTGAAAGTCAGAAACACAGTACTGAACCAGCTACAAAGAAGGAGAAAAATGACTGCTACTGCTGAACCCAGGACAGTGTTATACCTTATTTACTGGACTGTTATTTCAACCTGAGGGATTTGCATTCTTTCGATTCTCCTTCCGATTCCTCTGGGAGTTTGGGTGGGAAAAAGGCGTGGGGAGTGAGTGAGTGGCTGCGTGGTTCTGAGTTACTGGCTGGGCTTAAACCGTGACAGGCAGCCACCTTGGAGAGTTCACATTTGACACCTTTGTGAGTCTTATTAGTTCTTTCCATGACCCCTTCTCAGAAAGTCAGTGGGTGTGCAGATGTTACACAAAAGTGAAAAGTTATAAAACCCCAAATTTGTAGTTTTCTGCACCAAGTGTGTATCTTCCTTTGCAAACTGCCGTACTTTATTCATTTCTTGCCAAAAGTATTCTATTAGTTGCTTCCCTCAACTCCAAGCTTCAGCTGTCTTTGGCAGCCTTTGATGTTTTGTTTAATTTGGTTAATATGATTTGTTAACCATTTGGAGAGTTTTAAGAGTGCTCTCAGGTTGTCCTAATGCAGACATGCTTTGCCAGCCGAGCTGAAAGGCGAAGTCCTGGTTACTGTATAACCAATGGTGGCAAATCTGGCCTTGATGTCTGGTCTAGTGGAAGGTTTCCCTGCCTGTGGCAGGGGGTTGGAACTGGATGAGCTTTAAGGTTCCTTTCAACACAAACCAGTGTGTGATTCTATGGAAAGATGTTTCTCATGTGAAAAAGCTGTTTCCTGGATGTTTAGTGAAGAGCAGGAGGCATTTCAAGTGTGTGCATCTCCTCATAGTTTCTCATTCTATCAGGAGGTGCATGCTGGCTTGGACTGGCCTGGCCTGGATGTGAGCCTCTAGGTAGGACAGTTCAAAGCTTTCTATATGCCTTGTACAAGCTCAGGTTTGGTTCTCTTTGGCTCACTCCATTGTGTTCATCTTGGCCATTAATTTTTCTGTCCTCATTCCAGTTATTTTGAAGAATCAATGTTGGTGGGGTTCTGTTTGGGTTTATTTTTTTTTTGTGTGAAAATTCTCTTTTTTATTTTGCTTCCCTAGGTCTGTTGCCCTGTGCCTTGAGGTCCTAGGAGGTCAGTGAGGCCATTGATTTTGAATTTGCTTTTTCCCTTTGGCGATCTGCTTTTATCCTTAATCTCTCTAACATCCTATGATAATGAGTTACATAACTCATTTAAAAAACACATGGAGAAGGTGTTCACTTTTCTTAGTTTTTTATTTGCCTCTGCTCATTTAACTGGTATTTTCCTATGTACATCTCTTTAATCCTCATTACTTGAGGAACTAGTGAGTAACATATCCCCCTGTCAGTTATTTTTATACTGCTTTAGAGTGCGTGTTTTTTTTTTTTGTTGTTTTGTTTTGTTTTTGAGGCTGAAGATCCATCTGACATAGAATTTTGTGACTGTCATTCAACGTTGTTACTTGCTATTTTTACTTTTTTTGCAGATTTTTTTAAATTAAGTTTAGCATCACCCAGAGAAGCTATGTCTGTGCTCCATCCCTGTCAGTAATCAAGGACAGGTTGGATGGGGCTTGGAGCAACCTGCTCTTGTGGAAGGTGTCCCTGTCCTTGGCAGAGGGTTGGAACTGGAAGAGCTTTAAGGTCCCTTCCAACCCAAACCAGTCTGGGATTCTGTGATTCCAGGACAGGTTCTACCCATTATTGTAAAATGTGGTAATTCTGGAGTCTTAGAAGCAAGTGTTAGGATACAGATTTGACACCCAATAAATTATGCTGATGATGCATGGTTTAGTGCGAGGTGTCCCTGCCCATGGCAGGGGGGTTGGAACTAGATGATCTTAAGGTCCTTTCCAACCTTAACTATTCGATGATTTTATGATACTGAGCTGCTGAGGTTAAAAACAAAGCTGAAGAAATAGTGAGAGACTGTGTGATAAATTGGCTGGTGTTTGGTGTGGACAAACTGATTCCATGGGAAGATGGGGGCAGTTTGACTTTCCTGTAAATGATGGTGGGCCCTGAAGGTCCTTCTTGCTCTTCAGAAGAAACAATTTGATGTTAAGCACTTCCAGATATCATCTTGATACTCATGATCAAAAGCCAGCTCATGTTAGGAGTTAGTGTTGCAGGTGACCTTGCTGTGCCATGGAGTACAGTTCTGCTTCCTCTGGAAAAAATACAGGATTGAAAAGCACACAAAGAAGGGTAGTGTAAATAATCAGTGGTATGGGCTGGCTTTCATTTGAAGAATGAGTGAACAGATGATGGCCTTTCCTCAAAAATAAAGTGTTTGAGGAGGGCCTTTGGCCAAACTCAATATAGCCATGGGCAGAATAGGGAGAGTGAACAGAGAAGCAACTGTTTCGAGCATTCCCTGGGGTAACTTCATTTGATGTCCTCTGGTCCTTGTGCCAGAACTGAATTATCTTGAGAAATTTGATGTCTTCACTGCAACTAGGCCACTGGATGCTTGTAGGTTGTATGCACAAAGGTAGCACACATGCCACAGAGAAAACACTAGACTATATGTTTTGAAAGTGCCAGTGTACAAGCCTGCAGCATTTTACTTGTTATCCCACCACAAATTACATACTTGGAAGATGTTACAGATACGGTGCGTGACATGAGTGGTTGGTTTAGAAAGCTGTAGATGTTTTACTGCTTGGAAAGTAAATATGCATCATCCAGTAGCCTGTATCTTTTGCCCAGATGCTTTCTGTTCTTCTAGAGGCAGGGAAATGGATGCTTTAATTTTCCAGTGTAATTAAATCTGTGCCTATAAATTGCAGGCATGTTTGACTGTAGCCAGGTATTGTCAGGAGATGGAGTAATAGGCAGCCCACTTTGTGAATCAATTTTAGGTGAAAACAAAGTGAGCCAGAGGTTTAGAGGAGCCTGGCATATTTCCCATGGCATCTTAAAGCCATCTTTGGGAGTTATAAATACTTCCAAATCTCTGTTCACAGAAAATGCTGCTCTTTTTTTTGTGTGTGTGTGTTCCACTGAAAAGAGTGGGAAGATGTCAGAAACAAGGCTGTTAAGTTCATTACACTAATGGAAATGGCAGGAGCTATAAGTCCTAGTTTATTTAGAACAAGAATGGGCAGAATACCTGACTGTGTGTTGTGATTTAAGCCCAGCTGGCAACTCAGAACCATGCAGCCACTCTCTCACTCCCTCCCCTCTTCCTCCCCCTGCTCCCAGAGGGATGGGGAGGAGAATTGAAAGAATGTAAATCCCACAGGTTGAGATAAGAACAGTCCAGTAACTAAGGTACAATACAAAACCACTACTGCTACCACCAATAATAATAAGGGGAGAGAGAATATAAAACTAAAAGGGGAAAAGATAAAGGAAGCAATAAACCCAAGTGATGCACAATACAATTGCTTACCACCTGTCAACCGATACCCAGCCCAACCAGAGCAGCGATCTGGGTATTCCAGTTAACTCCCCCCAGTTTCTATACTGGGTATGACGTGCTGTGGCGTGGAACACCCCTTTGGCTAGTTTGGGTCAGGTGTCCTGTCTCTGCTTCCTCCCAGCTTCTTGTGCCCCTCCTCACTGGCAGAGCATAAGAGACTGAAAAGTCCTTGATCGGGGTGAGCATTACTTAGCAACAGCTAAAACATCAGGATGTTATCAGCACTGTTCTCAGGCTAAAGTCGGAAACACAGCACTGCAGCAGCTACTAGGAAGGAGAAAAATACCTGTTACAGCTGAACCCAGGACAGTATCTAATAAAAGGTAGCACTGAGCTGTCGCAGGAGAAAGTATGTGCATGCTTCCTACCTTTGTCCATGTCTGAAGAATGATTTCTAAGGGATTCTTTTATAGTGTGATCATTTTGAGGATGGATGTGTAGCTCAGACATGAAAAAAGTTTCTCATAGCTGGGATGTACTATTATATCATATGCTGATAGGAGTGCTTGAGTTCAAGTTTCTTATGTCTCCACTTAGTCCTTCTTTTTTTTTTAATGTGCTTTTAGTCTTACAAGCTTCATGAATTGGTGGTGGCATTCTTAAGTTGCCATTTTGTTCAGGAGGCTGATATTGCAAAATTAAGGAAAAATAGCTTGGCTCTAGGATGGGAATGTAAAACCATTTCATGTCATGCTCCTCTCCCAAAATTCATGGGAGTTCCTGTACTTCCAGTGTTTGGCATGGGGCTTGGCAAGGATGGATCTGACATCGGAGGTATCTAGCTATTTCCTGAAACTGTTCCATGGTCTCGGAAAAAATTCCTGGTTAGAAATGAACTGTAGCACTGGGTAGCCTTGCTTTGGAAGCCTGTGTGTGCTGAATGTGCACCAGACGCATGGAGCTCCTCAGCAGGCAGTATGGGTAAATCCAATGGGTTAGTGTGATAGCTGTTGTTGACAGAGATAGTGAATTACCCACATCTGCAGGCAAAGGAGAAGGCAGAGGAGGCCACGGAGATGCTGTGAGGGCTGGAGCAGCTCTGCTCTGGAGCCAGGCTGAGACAGCTAGGCTGGTTCAGCCTGGAGAAGAGAAGGCTCCAGGGAGACCTTAGAGCAGCTTCAGTGCCTAAAGGGGCTACAAGAAACTTGGAGAGGGGCTTTTGACAAGGGCCTGTAGGGACAGGACAAGGGGGAATGGCTTTAACCTGCCAGAGGGGAAACTGAGATAAGCTCTTAGGCAGAAGTTCTTCCCCGTGAGGGTGGTGAAGCTCTGGCACAGGTTGCCCAGAGAAGCTGTGGCTGCCCCATCCCTGGAAGCATTCAAGATTGAAATGGTTTTGGCTGTTAGGCTGATGGAAGGTGTTGGCATAGTGGTTTGCAAATATGCAGAAGTCTGCTTCCAAGAGGAAAAGGAATAATCCCTTTTCCAGATGATGTCAAACAAGAGTCTTAAATTGCACCTAGAAAGATTCACGTTAGACCTTTTACAACACTAGTGGCTCCTGCTCCTAAAAAGAGATTTACCCAGAGGATTGCTGAAGCTGTCTTGAAGACAAGTTAGGCAGTTGTCTGTCAGGAATGATGCACCTATGGTAGATCCTTTCGGACTCGGGGATGGATTGGATGATCCCTGGATTTCCATCGCAGCCCTGTTTTTACCCTGGTTTCCTAAGGAAGCAAAATTTATGGAAATGTGCTATCTGTCATTCTCCCACAATTAACTATTTAACTTCTAAGCCAAATTTGAGCAATGTGGGGAATTCAAAGGCCTGAAGTTTCTGGGAATTTTCTAAGTCTGTGGCTCGATCTCTCTAGGAGAAAGAACTAAATTCCCATCCTTGCTGCAGGAAAGGTAATTAAATAACAGTCCAAATTTATCCAGGGAGCTGATGAGCACGTTTGTTTCTGAACCATTCGTGGCACACTTGACCCTATTAAGGCTGTGGGGTGGAGCCTGGGCAGTGCTGTGTGTGGGCAGGAGGGATGTACTGCTGCCATGGAGATGGTGGTACTGGCCAGGTGCAGGGAGGAGAAGCACTGGAATCATAGAAACCTGGTTATGAGAGACATCTGGAGGTATCTAATCCCATTCATCTTGAGATGGGACTGTTACTAATACTAGATGATGCTGGCTGTGACTTTGTCTTCCTGGGTTTTAAAAGGTTTCAAGGATGGAGATCCCCACTTCCCTGGTGACCTTTTTTGGGGATGGTATTTTTCCTGGTATTTCCTACTATGAATCTTCCAAGGTGCAGCTTCTCCCTGTTGCCCCTTTGTCGTGGTTTAAACCCAGTCAGGTAACTTGTTCACTCACTCCCAGTGAGTGGTGCCGAGCTGACAACAATCGAGGTCTGTGTCCCCCCCCCCCCCCCCCGGGGTTCTCCCCCACTCCCGGAGGACGGGTTGAGACAAGAACAGTCCAGCAACCAATGTACACAAATCACCACCGCAACTATCAACTACAACAATGATAAGGGAAAATAACAAGGGAAGAGAATACGATACCACCGGCCAAGAAGACGAGTTCCACCCGGAAGCCCCGTGTTCTTCCGGGTAACTCCCAGTCACCCCCCACCCCGGCCATGACGTGCTGTGGTATGGAATACCTCCCTGGCTAGCCCGAGTCAGGCGCCCCATCTCTGCTTCCTCCCGGCTTCCCCTCCTCCCTGGCAGAGCATGAGCCTCACAAAGTCCTTGGTCAGGGTAAACATCACTTAGCAACAACTGAAAACATTGACTTCACCAACACTGTTCTCAGGTTGGAAGTCAAAACACAGCACTGCACCAGCTAGCACAAAGGAAAAAAAAAACAAACATGACTACTACTGCTGAACCCAGGACATTATCCACCCCTTATTCCATACCATTCACGTCGTGCTCAGATCCCACATTTTCAGTACACCATCGCTCTCCCATATATATACATCCATATACATACAGACCAAGAGGAAAAGATCATTTTCTTAGTGCATGGACCAATCCCTATAATGCTGCCGAGTCCATTCGGTCCATGATGTTCAAAGTTCATTCTCTGTTGGGATGATGGCTGGAGGGAAGTCAGGGCCAGTCGCTGGTGACCTGGAGACATCTAGTTGATGGGCTATAAAAGCATTACACAGCAGGCAACGGCACACAATTGAGTTCACTGGCTGTTTTCCCCTAAAATCAAATCCCCTTGAGGTATACATCGGACTTCCCCATCTTCCTGCATTACCCACCAAGTATATCCAGGTCCCTGAGCAAAAGCAATCCCACGAGTGGGTTTGCCTTTACCTGAAGCAGGAATAACCCAGACTGTCTTCCCCAGCAAATTCTTCATATGCACCACGGGAACTTTGTCCCCCTCTACAATATGTAAAAGTTCTGACTGGGCTGGGCCAGCCCTGTTGGCAGATCCTCTGGTGTTGACCAACCAGGTGGCCTTTGGTAAGTGTGTATCCCAATGCTTGAAAGTTCCCCCACCCATTGCTCTCAGTGTAGTTTTTAACAGCCCATTGTACCGTTCGATTTTCCCAGAGGCTGGTGCATGGTAGGGGATGTGATATACCCACTCAATGCCATGCTCTTTGGCCCAAATATCTATAAGGTTATTTCGGAAATGAGTCCCATTGTCTGACTCAATTCTCTCTGGGGTGCCGTGTCGCCACAAAATCTGTTTCTCAAGGCCCAGGATAGTGTTCCGGGCAGTGGCATGGGGCACAGCGTATGTTTCCAGCCACCCGGTGGTTGCTTCCACCATGGTAAGCACATGGCGCTTGCCTTGGCGGGTTGGTGGCAGTGTGATATAGTCAATCTGCCAGGCCTCCCCATATTTATACTTCAACCATCGTCCTCCATACCAAAGAGGCTTTAACCGCTTGGCTTGTTTAATTGCAGCACATGTTTCACACTCATGAATAACCTGGGCAATAGTGTCCATTGTTAAGTCCACCCCTCGATCACGGGCCCACCTGTATGTTGCATCTCTGCCCTGATGGCCTGAAGTGTCATGGGCCCACCGGGCCAAAAATAATTCACCTTTATGTTGCCAATCTAAGTCCATCTGAGCCACTTCAATCTTAGCCGCTTTATCCACTTGTTGGTTGTTCTGGTGTTCCTCAGTGGCCCGACTCTTGGGTACATGGGCATCTACATGACGTACCTTCACCACCAGGTTCTGCACCCTGGCAGCAATATCTTTCCACAGTGCAGCAGCCCAGATGGGTTTACCTCTGCGTTGCCAGTTGCTCTGCTTCCATTGCTTCAACCACCCCCACAGGGCATTTGCCACCATCCATGAGTCAGTATAGAGATAAAGTACTGGCCACTTTTCTCGTTCAGCAATGTCCAGGGCCAGCTGGATGGCTTTCACCTCGGCAAACTGACTCGATTCACCCTCTCCTTCAGCAGTTTCTGCAACTTGTCGTCCAGGACTCCATACAGCTGCCTTCCATCTCCGATGCTTTCCCACAATACGGCAAGAGCCATCAGTAAACAAGGCATACTGCTTTTCACTTTCTGACAGTTTATTATATGGTGGGGCCTCTTCAGCGCGCACCACCTCCTCCTCTGGTGACATTCCAAAATCTTTGCCCTCTGGCCAGTCCATGATGACTTCTAGAATGCCTGGACGACTGAGATTTCCTATTCGAGTTCGTTGTGTAATTAGTGCAGCCCATTTACTCCATGTAGCATCAGTTGCATGATGTGTAGAGGAGACCCTGCCTTTGAACATCCAGCCCAGCACGGGCAACCGGGGTGCCAGAAGGAGCTGTGCTTCAGTGCCAATCACTTCCGAAGCAGCTCGAACCCCTTCATAGGCTGCCAGTATCTCTTTCTCAGTTGGGGTATAGCTGGCCTCAGATCCTTTATATCCCCGACTCCAAAAGCCGAGGGGTCGACCTCGAGTCTCCCCTGGAGCTTTCTGCCAGAGGCTCCAGGTAGGACCGTTCTCCCCAGCTGCAGTGTACAGCACATTTTTTACATCTGGTCCGGTCCGGACTGGTCCAAGGGCTACTGCGTGAACTATCTCGCGTTTAATTTGCTCAAAGGCTTGTTGCTGCTCAGGGCCCCATTTAAAATCATTTTTCTTCCGGGTCACATGATAGAGAGGGCTTACAATCAAACTGTAATTCGGGATGTGCATTCTCCAGAACCCCACTGCACCCAAGAAAGCTTGCGTTTCTTTCTTATTAGTTGGTGGAGACATTGCTGTTATCTTGTTGATCACATCTGTGGGGATCTGTCTACGTCCATCTTGCCATTTTATTCCCAAAAATTGAATCTCCTGTGCAGGTCCCTTGACCTTACTCCGTTTTATGGCAAAACCGGCTTTCAGCAGAATTTGGATTATTTTCCTCCCTTTCTCAAAGACTTCTTCCGCTGTATCGCCCCACACAATAATGTCATCAATGTATTGCAGGTGTTCTGGAGCTTGCCCCTGTTCCAGTGCAGTCTGGATCAGTCCATGGCAAATGGTAGGGCTGTGTTTCCACCCCTGGGGCAGTCGGTTCCAAGTGAACTGGACACCTCTCCAAGTAAAAGCAAACTGTGGCCTGCACTCTGCTGCCAAAGGAATGGAGAAAAATGCATTGGCAATATCAATCGTGGCATACCACTTGGCTGCCTTTGACTCTAGTTCATACTGAAGTTCTAGCATGTCCGGTACGGCAGCACTCAATGGTGGTGTGACTTCATTCAGGCCACGATAGTCTACTGTTAGTCTCCATTCTCCATTAGACTTTCGCACTGGCCATATGGGGCTATTGAAGGGTGAGCGGGTCCTGCTGATCACCCCCTGACTCTCCAGTCTACGGATCAGCTGATGGATGGGAATCAGGGAGTCTCGGTTGGTGCGATATTGCCGCCGGTGCACTGTTGTGGTCGCAATTGGCACTTGTTGTTCTTCAACTTTCAGCAACCCCACAGCAGAGGGATCTTCTGAGAGACCAGGCAAGGTGGACAGCTGCTCAATTTCCTCAGTCTCCAAAGCAGCAATACCAAAAGCCCACCGGTACCCTTTTGGGTCTTTGAAGTACCCTCTCTTGAGGTAGTCTATGCCGAGGATGCATGGAGCCTCTGGACCAGTCACAATAGGGTGCTTTTGCCACTCCCTCCCAGTCAGGCTGATTTCAGCCTCCAGCACAGTCAACTCTTGGGATCCTCCTGTTACTCCAGAAATATAGATGGGTTCCACCCCTTGACAGCTTGATGGCATCAGGGTACACTGTGCACCGGTATCTACTAGAGCCTTATACTTCTGTGGGACTGATGTGCCAGGCCATCTGATCCACACAGTCCAGTAAATCCGATTGTCCCCTACCTCCACCTGGCTGGAGGCAGGGCCCCTCTAATGGTCGTCACAGCTTTGGACACTTAAGTCGTGGTGAAAGGGATTATTCTTCATTATCACAGGAGCTGGAGTAAAATCAGCTCTTCCATTCCATCTGGGAAACTGCTCACCAGAGACTGAAGCCGTAGCTCTCATGGGACGATCAGTCTTGGCCCTTGCTCCCCTCTTCAGTTCACTCACCCGTTCCTCCAAAGCTGAAGTAGGTTTTCCATCCCACTTTGTCATGTCTTCTCCGTGATCCAGCAGGTAAAACCATAGGGTACCCCGTGGCGTATACCTCCTATATCTCCTCTCTTGAACAATAGGACGCCTTTTGTTAATAGCGGAGACGTGTGTTGGTACACGTGAGGAGCTGGATAAATCAGATAGATCGTCCCTCAATTGTTTGAGGTCCTGGGACAGTTTTTCCACAGCTGAGATGATGGAAGGGGTGAGGTTGTCTTCGAACTCTCGGAGTTTATGAACCATTTCATCCACTGTTAGTGGTACTATGTCATTCCAGGTTACTGTTGCCAATGAATGGGCATATGATGACGGTGCATTCCGTGTAAGTTTTCGCCACATGGGTCGTGTACATTCAACTTCATCTGGATCTATAGGTGTATCCCCGTTATTCGGCTTGATGTGATAGAGCATCTCTACGATGGCCGATTCCCTCAGAGACTGGATGCCTTTGTCTATAGTAGTCCACTTGGCCGAACGACTCGTAACATCGTCCTTGTACGGAAACCTTTCTTTCACAGCTGCCAAGAGCCGCCTCCAAAGGCTGAGGGACGTTTTCTCTCTTGCGATTGCTTTGTCAATTCCCCCTTCTCTAGCAAGTGATCCCAGCTGCTTGGCTTCTGTACCTTCTAGTTCGTGACCATCGGCCCCATTGTCCCAGCATCGGAGTAACCAGGTGATGATGTGCTCCCCTGGTTGACGGGTAAAATCTTTTCGCATATTCCGCAGCTCGGTTGAGGTCCGAGGTCGAGAAGTTACCTCTTCTTCTTCTTCTTCGTCATGTGATGATGACTCCTGATCAGATTCTGGACCGGGTGGTGAATTCATTGGTTCTTCATCTCGCTTCACCCTTTTTGCCTCCTTTTTGCTTGTTCTCTTGCGTACAGGGGCAACTGATATTGGTACGAATTGGTCCTCTGGTTTGGCTGCAGTGATTATCACTGTGGTTTGAGTAGCAACTGTACTTGTTGCTGGGGGTGGTGTAGCTGCTGTACTTGGAGCTGGGGTAACCGCGCTGTCTGTTGCAGTTGAAGTTTGAGTAGCTGCTGTACTTGCCACTGGGGTAGCTGCTCTGTTCATTGAGGCCAAAGTTTGAGTAGCGACTGTACTTGTTGCTGGGGGTGGTGCGCAGTTCATTGCAGCCAAAGTTTGAGTAGTGACTGTTGCTTTGCCCTCAGATCCGCCGACATTCTTTTCCTTTTGAAGGTGCTGGATAGTGTTGAACAAGGCCCTGTAAGCATAGGCCAAGCCCCAGCACGTTGCCGTGATTTGTCCATCTCTGGTATGGCCAGAATGACCACACACCTCATTTAAGTGTTTTACTAATTCTGCTGGATTTTGCAGTTGTTCGGTAGTGAAATTCCAAAGTACTGGAGGGGCCCACTGACCTAGATACTTGCCCACACTATCCCACACACCCTGCCACTCATGGCTGTCCAGCCTCAGGGAAAATCTCTCGGTCCTCCTACATTGTCGTTTGACCCCAGACAAGACCCAAACCTGACTCTGCTTAACTCTTGAAATCAGTAGTGGGCAAAACACACTCTGTATGCGTGTTAGCATGGTGATTCCCATCACCATCAGCAAACAAGTCTCAACAGCATTAAAATGCCATTCAAAAAATTCAAAACTCTCAAATGTAAATGGTCTGGGGGGACGACTGGGAGGGTAAAAGAATGTCTCCTTCACAGGTTGAGCACCTGAGAAGGAGAAAAAAGATGTGTAATTGCTAAGCACCTCCATCATATACCTCCCAAAGTATAAAGGTGGTGACCACACTGGGAACATAAGCCAGATCAGTTTCATGATCAATGATTCTATTGTATTACAAGTCATTACCATAAAGTACAATGGGACAAAAACCTTAGCCCAAGCCCCACACTTGAAAAACACTAATACAGCAAATACCGGATGGACGTAAGATACGATATACTGAAACTGTGAGATCAAGAGGAACAACCTTGAGAGCCAATAAATCAGCATTGTGACGAGTGACTATCAATCCAGTCAGATCTGTTCTTATCTCAACCCCTCGTGCCCCACGTTGGGCGCCAAAAAGAACTGTCGTGTTTTAAACCCAGTCAGGTAACTTGTTCACTCACTCCCAGTGAGTGGTGCCGAGCTGACAACAATCGAGGTCCATGTCCCCCCCCCCCCCCCCCCCCGGGGTTCTCCCCCACTCCCGGAGGAACGGGGAGGAGGATCGAAAGAGTGCAACTCCCACGGGTTGAGACAAGAACAGTCCAGCAACCAATGTACACAAATCACCACCGCAACTATCAACTACAACAATGATAAGGGAAAATAACAAGGGAAGAGAATACGATACCACCGGCCAAGAAGACGAGTTCCACCCGGAAGCCCCGTGTCCTTCCGGGTAACTCCCAGTCACCCCCCACCCCGGGCATGACGTGCTGTGGTATGGAATACCTCCCTGGCTAGCCCGAGTCAGGCGCCCCATCTCTGCTTCCTCCCGGCTTCCCCTCCTCCCTGGCAGAGCATGAGCCTCACAGAGTCCTTGGTCAGGGTAAACATCACTTAGCAACAACTGAAAACATTGACTTCACCAACACTGTTCTCAGGTTGGAAGTCAAAACACAGCACTGCACCAGCTAGCACAAAGGAAAAAAAAAACCAAACATGACTGCTACTGCTGAACCCAGGACACCCTTGTATTATTTTGACCTGCTGTGTGGTTCTAATCATAGAGTCATAGAATGGTTTGGGTTGGAAAGGACCTTAAAGCTCATCCAGTTCCAACCCTCTGCCATGGGCAGGGACACCTTCCACTAGAGCAAGTTGCTCCAAGCCCCGTCCAACCTGGCCTTGAACACTGCCAGGGATGGGGCAGCCACAGCTTCTCTGGGCAACCTGTGCCAGTGCCTCACCATCCTCACAGGGAAGAATAACTACTTCCAAATAAACGCATTCTGCTGTTAGAGTGACCTTCGACTTTGTCAAACTGAACAAGCCCAGCTCCGTCCACCCCTTCGTGAAGGCCATGTGCCATCCCTGTCTATCTTGGCAGCCCTCACCTGGGTCTTCTCCACAGACTTCTTGAACTTGGGAATTGCTAAACTTGAGAGCAGCTGGTATGATTCCACATAGCAAACTGAAAACTTCTGATCATCTTTTTGAAAACCAAAAAGCACCACCAACTCTCCCTCCTCCCCCCCCCTTCCCCGCCCAAGAAAAGGCACAGAAAAACAATGTAGGAAATGACAGGGTAGGATATAACATGGAAAAAAGTCACATTGTTATAAGATCGTAGCTGTGGACTTAGGTATGTGTAAACTAGGGATGTTTGAGTTGTCATTGCTGCTTTAATTTTTCCTTCTTGTGTATGCAGTTGGGTACAGTTTCAGTGACGTACTCTGTTGTTCAGCTGGATCTCTGTCTCGTTCACTGAATAGTTTTGGATGCTGAAAAGAGACTGAGAAGGCAATAGGGAGAAACATAGTGGAATGGGTTACAGAATAGTTGTCCTACACACCATCTCTCCTGCCCTGAAAGACTGTTACAAGAGATGGAGGCTGATATCATGGATTTAATGAGTTCAGCAAACTTTATAGGGATGGTCCATGGACTAAGGAATGATCTCTCTCTCTTTGTGTGTGTGTGCATATATATATATATATATGAGACAAAAAGTGATGGTATACTGAAAAATGTGGGATCTGAGCATGATGTGAATGGTATGGAATAGGGTGTGGATATTGTCCTGGGTTCAGCTGTAGCAGTCATTTTTCTCCTTAGTAGCTGGTGCAATGCTGTGTTTTCAACTTTAGTCTGAGAACAGTGCTGATAACACACTGATGTTTTTAGTTGTTGCTAATGCTCACCCCAATCTAGGACTTTTCTGTCTCATGCTCTACCAGTGAGTAGGAGCACAAGAAGCCAGGAGGAAGCAGGAGGGCTTGGTGTTTAATATCTTCATTGATAATCTGGATGAGGGGATTGAGTGTACCCTCACTAAACACCAAGTTGGGTGGGAGTGTTGATCTGCTGGAGGGTAGTAAGGCTCTGCAGAGGGACCTGGAGAGGCTGGATCAATGGGATGTGGCCAATGGAATGAGGTTCAGCAAGGCAAAGTACCAGGTCCTGAATTTGGACCACAACAACCCCATGCTTGGGGGAACAACTACAGGCTTGGGGAAGAGTGACTGGAAAGCTACTCGTGGAACAGGACCTGGGGGTACTGATTGATGTTGCTGAACATGAGCTTGTGCCCAAGCTGCCAAAAAGGCCAACAGCATCTGGCCTGTATCTGCACCAGTGTGGCAGCAGGGCCAGGGCAGTGATTGTACCCCTGTACTGGGCACTGGTGAGGCTGCGCCTCGAATCCTGTGTCCAGTTCTGGGACCCTCATGACAAGAGAGACATTGGGGTGCTGGAGCAGAGCCAGAGAAGGGCAACAGAGCTGGTGCAGGGCCTGGAGCACAAGTGTGATGAGGAACAGCTGAGGGACCTGGGGGGAGTTTAGTCTGGAGAAGGCTCAGGGGGGACTTTATTGCTCTCTACAACTACCTGACAGGAGGTTGTAGTGAGGTGGGGTTGGTCTCTTCTCCCAAGTGACAAAGGACAGGACAAGAGGAAATGGCCTCAAGCTGCACCAGGGGAGATTTCGATGGAGATTAGGAACAATTCCTTCCCTGAAGATGTTGTTTAGGCATTGGAACAGGCTGCCTAGGGCAGTGGTGGAGTCACCATCCCTGGAAGTTCACACACCATGTAGACGAGGCCCTCGGTGACATGGTTTAGTGGTGGCCTTGGTAGTGCTGGGTTGGACTTGATGAACTTAAAGGTCTTTTCCAACCTAGTTGTTTCTATGATCCAGTTCCAACTTCCTGCCATGGGGGGTTGGAACTCCCAACTAGACCAGGTTGCTTGAGTTCATCTTCTCTGGCCATGCCACTGACTGCCTGTGGCCTGGGAGCAGGGCTGAAACTCTTGGAGTATCCTGCCTTTCATTATAAAATCTTCCTGTGGATACAGCAGCTCTCTTGCTGGTGCCTAAGTCTCTTGAAAGAAAAAAAAATGCTTTTGGTAGCAATAGATGGCCCTCAAAAAAATCAGGACATACCTTTTTTATACCTTTTGCACAAGGAAAGGGCATTATACCTGACTGTACATTTGGTGGATTCCCAATTTTAAACTAGCTGGGTTTCTCCTTGCAAAATGAAGAGTGAAAGACAGAGTAGCAGTCTTCCTTTTTTAACTACACATGCTGTTTGCACTCATGTGTTTGGGCATTGCCTTAATTGTTGTATTGGAATCTTCACTTCATTGCATGGATCTGCTCAGGCTTTTTAATGTTGCTTGGGATGTGGCCTCCGTGTACTTGAAAAAATTCAGTATTGGTGGTTTCAGGATGGGCGAGACCCCCACAACAGCCAGTGACTGCAGAAACCTGCTCTAGCCTGGGTCCAATCCTCACTTAGGTTTTCACGCTAGCCATACTGCCTCCTCCACTCTTACAGTGGACTTTGCCACCATTTTCTTCCTAGCTTTGTCCACAGCCCAACCTTCACTTCATGCTAAAGGCAATGTTCTCACTTCAGGATTGATGCAGAGGTCAGTGACCCATCCTCTGAGCATTCAAGTAGTAATGGCTTCATCAGATACAAAGCAGTTGGATTGAGGAGGGTCTTCATGGGATACAGCTACTGCTCTTTTTTTTTTGTAATTTTGGAAGATGACATGAGAAGATGAGGTGAGAGCAGGATGTAGGTCTGGGAGCCCTTGTGTGTCCATGGTGCAACAGCTGGAGCAAGCATGCATGTGTGAGCAAGTGTGTGACCAGTGCGTGACTGCTGGAGAAGATGGAACCAGATGAGGGGGGTGAAAGGACCTGGAAACTGGGGATGTCCGAGTGTGTATGTGTGTCTCTAAGGGCAAGGATGAGACCACATGAGGATCTGGTGACCAGAGGGACCAGGGAAGTCCCAGCCAGCTGCTGGAGAGATGGTTGAGTCTGGGGTTGATGGAGACTGCTTGTGTGTGTGCGCACACATGTGTATAGGTGTCTGTAGGCTTGAGGCACCTGGGAAGACCCCTGAGATCTAGGGTCAGCTGAGTTCCCAAACTCAGCTGCTGGAGGGGTCCACACTCCATGCATGTGTAGAGGCTAACTCAGCCTCTCCCCCAACAGTCTCTTGAATTAGTTTTGTCTCATTCTCCTTGGGCAAGTAGTGTTGGTCACAACTTGGAAGATTTGAGGACGAAAGAGAGAACAGAAGCAGCAGAATGCCCCAAAGTGCCTTTTGGGCATGGTAGGAATTAATTAATCAGCAAAGCTGTGCTGGGATGTTTCATTCTAATCATCTCTTTTGTGTTTCAGCCCTGGCCCAGTGTTTCCAACCTGGCCAAAGATTTCATTGATCGTCTACTCGCGGTGGACCCCAGTGACAGGATGACAGCCCTTCAGGCCCTGAAGCACCCATGGGTGGTCAGCATGGCAGCCTCTTCCTCCATGAAGAACCTACACCGTTCCATCTCACAGAACCTTCTCAAGAGGGCGTCTTCCTGCTGCCAAAGCACCAAGTCTGCCCAGTCCAACCTCTCCACAAAATCCAACAAATCACGGCAGGTTCGGGAATGGGAGCTACGTGAGCTCAACTTGCGCTACCGTCAACAGTACACTGGCTGAGCACTGGGCTGGGACCTGCCAGGCATCTTCACAGATGTCTTCTCTGAGGTGTAGGTGTGCACACACTCAGTGAGGAACATCCAGGTTTCTCCCTCCCTCTAGGTGTCCCCCATCCATGAGGAGGTGTCCTCAACATGAGGGACCTTGTGGTGGCCATCACACCCTGCGAGCTGTGCCATGGGAGTCTTGTGCCAGAAATGGGGGAGCCCTTGTGGGCTCAGAGCAGAGCTCAGAGCCTTAAGTAATACCCAAATTAAGGAGCCATGTGGGGAAAAGAGCTCTTTCTGTAGCCCAGTGTCCTGGGTTCAGCAGTAGCAGTCATTTTTCTCCTTCTTGGTAGCTGGTGTAGTGCAGTGTTTTGACTTTCAGCTCGGGAA
Source organism: Pezoporus wallicus (assembly GCF_028554395.1). Classification (NCBI taxonomy): domain Eukaryota; kingdom Metazoa; phylum Chordata; class Aves; order Psittaciformes; family Psittacidae; genus Pezoporus; species Pezoporus wallicus. The sequence goes on along the minus strand of NW_026642206.1, from coordinate 31,854 downwards.
CAGAGCTGATAACAAGGATGTTTTGGTTTGGCCAAGGACTTTGTGAGCCTCATGCTCTGCCAGGGGGAGGGGAAGCCAGGAGGAAGCAGAGACAGGACACCTGACCCAAACTGACCAAAGAGGTATTCCATACCACAGCACGTCATGCCCAGGGATGTAACTGGGAGTTAGCCGGAAGGGCTGGGAGACTGCAGGGTTGGAGGAGGTATCGGTCGGAGCTTGGTCGGGCTTGGGGGCGAGTTATCGGTCAGCTGGTGCTGAGGTGTTGTATTCTCTTCCCTTGTTATTTCCTTTATCATTATTATTACTGATGGTTGCAGTAGTGATCTGTGTTATACCTTAGGTACTAAACTGTTCTTATCTCAACCCGTGGGAGTTGCATTCTTTTCGATTCTCCTCTCCGTCCCTCCGGGAGTAGGGGGAGGGAAAGAAGGGGGGAAGTGAGTGAATGAATTACCTGTCTGGGTTTAAACCACGACAGTTCTTTTTGGCGCCCAATGTGGGGCGCGAAGGGTTGAGATAACGACAGATCTGTCCGGATTAATAGTCACTCATCACAATGACGATTTATTGGCTCTCAGAGTTGTTCTTGTTGATCTCACAGCTTCAGAATGTTGTAACTTACGTAGAGCCGGTATTTGCTGTGTTAGTGTTTATCAAGTGTGGGGCCTGGGCTAAGGTTCTTGTCTCACTGTGCTTTATGGCAATGGCTTGTAATACGGGTGGGCTCCAGCAGCAGGGCGGGACGGACGTGGCCGTGGACTTGTACCTGGCCGTCCGGCTGCTCTTCACCATCCTGGCCCTCGCCCTACTCTCCATCTTCGTGAGGCCGTGGGGAGCCGAGGGGGAGCGGCCCCGGGAGCTGGCGGCAGCCGAAGCGGCCCGGGAGAGCGGCCCCGGGGACCAAGCGGCGGCGGGAGCGGGGCCGGAGGCCGTGCGGGGCCGGCTGCCGGTGGAGGAGGTCGGGGGGGTCGAGGAGAGGAAGGAGGCGGCTGCAGAGCAGCGGGAGAAGGCGGCGGAGGAGCCGAGCCCCGCGGAGGAGCCGAGCCCCGAGAAGTAGCCGACCCCTGCGACGGACGAGAGCGTTCCTCGGCAGCCGCCCGCCGAGCCCCAGGAGGATGCAGGAGACCACGCAGCATTTCCCACGCAAGGTGGAGGAGGAAGAGCTGGACTCAGGAAAAGAGAAGCTGGTGGTGGGAGAGCCGGCAAGCACAGCAGCTACACCAGCCCCAGTGACAAGTACAGCAGCTACGCCAGCCCCAGTGACAAGTACAGCAGCATCAGTTGAGAGTTCTGAAGGTTTTGAATGGCCTTTGGGTATCCTTGGGACCTGCCTGCTGATTGTGATGGGGATCAGCATGTTGGCACACACACAGAGTGTGTTTTACCCACCACCATTTTGTCTGGTCTCAAAAGTTAAGCAGAGTCGGTTTTGGGTCTTGTCTGGGGTTAGACGAGGATATAGGGGGACCAAGAGGTTTTCTCCAAGGCTGTACAGTCATGAGTGGCAGGGCATGTGGGAGAGTATGGGCAAGTATCTAGTCCACTGGGCCCCTCCAGCGCTTTGGAAGCGTTGGAGATGAAAGGCAGCTGTATGGAGTCCCCAGCAGCAAGCTGCAGAAACTGCTGAAGGGGACAGTGAATTATTTTAAGCCTGGTGGGCCCATGGCACTTCAGGCCATCAGAGCAGAGATGCAACACAGAGATGGACTCATGATCGAGGGGTGGACTTAGCAATGGACACTATTGCCCAGGTTATTCATGAATGTGAACACTGCACACAGTCTCTCCTGCTCTGGAAGACTGTTACAAGAGATGGAGCCTGACATCATGGACCAGATGGACTCAGCAGCTTTATAGGGACTGGTCCATGCACTAAGATAAGAGTGCACTGAGATAAGAGTGATGGTATATTGAAAATGTGGGATCTGAGCATGACGTGAATGGTATGGAATAAGGGGTGGATAATGTCCTGGGTTCAGCAGTAGCAGTCATTTTTCTCCTCCTTGGTAGCTGTTGCAGTGCAGTGTTTTGACTTTCAGCTCGGGAACAGAGCTGATAACAAGGATGTTTTGGTTTGGCCAAGGACTTTGTGAGCCTCATGCTCTGCCAGGGGGGAGGGGAAGCCAGGAGGAAGCAGAGACAGGACACCTGACCCAAACTGACCAAAGAGGTATTCCATACCACAGCACGTCATGCCCAGGATGTAACTGGGAGTTAGCCGGAGGGCTGGGAGACTGCAGGGTTGGAGGAGGTATCGGTCGGAGCTTGGTCGGGCTTGGGGGGCGAGTTATCGGTCAGCTGGTGCTGAGGTGTTGTATTCTCTTCCCTTGTTATTTCCTTTATCATTATTATTACTGATGGTAGCAGTAGTGATCTGTGTTATACCTTAGGTACTAAACTGTTCTTATCTCACCCCGTGGGAGTTGCATTCTTTTCGATTCTCCTCTCCGTCCCTCCGGGAGTAGGGGGAGGGAAAGAAGGGGGGGGTGAGTGAACAAATTACCTGTCTGGGTTTAAACCACGACACCCAGGAGCTTGGTTGTTCATAGTTATTTATTAATTCCAGAGCAGTTTCTTTCACTTGCATGTGAAAAAAGAAGGAATCCCTTTTAAGTGGATGCACACACACATATGTGTGTGCAGAGACACGTGTGGGTGTGTATCTGGGTTTGAAAATGATACATAAACAGAGTTGGAGCAGGTTTAGTCAAATCTGTGGTGCCTTGCAGTGAGGCTGGTATGAATTACAGTATCAGAAGTAGTATAGCTCTGACTCACTGGTGTGCTGCTCACCAGCTCCTTGATGAAGCAATGACAGACACCAGTTTTCCAGGATGGCTGGGAAGCTGTGAGGTTTCCCCAAAGGCTGCAATCTGCCTCACCGCATCGAGGGATTACTGGAGCTGTACCAGAGCTGCTGCTCAATTTAGGAAACAGGCTGAAGTGCTGTGAGCTCAGAGCTGGAGTCTGGTTCCTTTGATCTGGACTGGGTGGGTGCTTCTGGTGAAAGGGTGGGAAGATGATCATTGTCCTGCAGGAACTTCATGGTATGCAAAGAGATGTCTTTGTCAGTGCAGTTTTTTGGGGGTGTCCTCGGTTCATCAGTATCAGTCATTTTTCTCCTTCTTAGTAGCTGGTGCAGTGTTGTGTTTTTGACTTCAGTCTCAGAACAGTGCTGTTAACACACAGATGTTTTAGTTGTTGCTAAGTAATGTTTACTCTGACCAAGGACTTCCTGAGTTTCATACTCTGCCAGGGAGGAGGGGAAGCCAGGAGGAAGCAGAGACAGAACACCTGACCCAAACCAGCCCAAGGGGTATTCCAGAAAGTTTCCCCCATGCGTACAGAATTGTGGTGGTGGTCTCTGAGGGTCGTTTACTTCTTCCAACAATCTTCATCACTTCTGGCAGCCTTTGAAGCACACGCAGTAGATGGTTATGCCAGCTTAATTGGTTCGTTAACACCACAGACATAATAATCCTCTTGTCCTTCTACTTATCAGTTAGTTTAACTGCAGCCCATCCTGGACCCCTGCCATTCCCAGATACTCCCTATCCTTGTGTCCTGTTCTTCTAGCCTGTTTTTCTTACATTCATTTTTTACTAAGGTCATAGGGCCTAAAACTACGTCAACTATAACGGTTTATCTTATACGAGAATTCTCTGTATGTTCTTTAGCTGTACTCTACTTTTTTTTTCTTCTGTGTATCATGCACCTCAGTAATTTTCCATTGCTACTGTTACAAAGCCATCAAACTTAACATTACTTAAAACTGGCTCTAAAGGTTTATATATTCCATTTTGTAATTTTTTGCCTCCCCTTGTCTCAGCCCTCAGCAAGTTTGCTGATGACACCAAGCTCTGTGGTTCGGTTGTTGCATTGGAGGGAAGGGATGCCATCCAGAAGTACCTCGACATGCTTGTGAGGTGGGCTGGTCTGATGCCAGCCTTATGAAGTTTAACCATGCCAAGTGCAAGGTCCTACACCTGAGTAAGAGCAATCCCAGGCACAGCTACAGGTTGGGCAGAGAAGAGATTCAGAGCAGCCCTATGGGGAAGGACTTGGGGGCATTGGTTGCTGAGAAAGTAAACATGAGCCGGCTTCAGTGTGTGCTCACAGCCCAGAAATCAACTGTATCCTGGGCTTCATCAAAAGGAGCGTGACTAGCAGGTCGAAGGAGGTGATCCTGCCCCTCTGCTCTGCTCTTGTGAGACCTCACATGGAGTACTGTGTACAGTTCTGGTGTCCTCAACATAACATGTTGTTGTTTAAGCCCAGCCGATAACTCAGAACCACATAGCCGATCACTCACTCCCCCCTTCTTGCCTCCCCCCACTCCTGGTGGGATGGGGAGGAGAATTGAAAGAATGTAACTCCCATGGGTAGAGATAAGAACAGTCCAGTAACTAAGGTACAATACATAACTACTACTGCTACCACCAATAATAATAATGACAAGGGAAATAACAAGGCAAGAGATTATAAAACTAAAAGAGGAAAAGGAAAAGAATCCAATAATCACAAGTGATGCACAATACAATTGCTCACCACCACCTGACCGATACCCAGCCTCACCCGTGCAGTATTTCGGGCCTTCCAGATAGCTCCCCCCAGTTTCTATACTAGGCATGACGTGCTGTAGTATGGAATACCCCTTTGGCTAGTTTGGGTCAGGTGTCCTGTCTCTGTTTCCTCTCGGCTTCCCATGCCCCTCCTCCCTGGCAGAGCATGAGTCTGAAAAGTCCTTGATCGGAGTAAACATTACTTAGCAACAACTGAAAACATCAGCGTTATCAGCGTTGTTCCCAGACTAAAGTCAAAACCACAGTACTGCACCAGCTACTAAGAAGGAGAAAAATGACTGCTACTTCTGAACCCAGGAAAATCCTCTCTTCTATTCTCTCTCCCAGCTCCTCTGTCTCCTCAAGTGAGTTGTCAACTCTGAGAGTTCAAAGACAATCTTAGCCCTTCCATCATTTCAGATTTTAGTGATCAGCTTTCCACATGGACTAGAATAGCTGATTTTACTCCAACTCCTACGATAAGGACTTCCTGAGCAACCCATTCCAGTGCTTCACCAACCTTACAATTGATTCAGAGAAAAACTCCAGGAACAAACTTGCCAACAAAGTTTTCAAGCTGACAAGCAGGTATTCTTCATTGTGGCGCTGGGAGACATGGGGGATAGCTCCTCTTAACGTGCGTCCCAGTACTGCTACACAAGCCGTCCTTATATAGCCACTAGGTATACATACATATTCATGAGGCTACGTATATATTACGTCATTTTCCAGAAAGTTCCCCGCATGCGTACAGGAATGTGGTGGTGGTCTCTGAGGGCCGTTTACTTCTTCCAACAATCTTCATCACTTCTGGCAGCCTTTGAAGCATGCGCAGTAGATGTTTATACCAGCTTAATTGGTTTGTTAACACCACAGACACAGCAATCATCCTGTTCTTCTATTTATTAGTTAGTTTAACTGCAGCCTGTCCTGGACACCTGCTATTCCCAGATACTCCTTGTCCTGGCTTCAGCAGTAGCAGGCATTTTTTCTTTCGGCCTGGGAACAGCGCTGATAACACTGATGCTTTTAGTTGTTGCTCAGTAATGTTTACTCTGACGAAGGACATTCTGAGCCTCATTCTCTGACAGGGAGGAGGGAAGCCGGGAGGAAGCAGAGACAGGACACCTGACCCAAACTAGCCAAAGAGGTATTCCATACCACAGCATGTCATGCCCAGGATGTAAACTGGGAGTTACACAGAAGGGCTAGTTCTCTGCTGGGTCAGGCTAGTTATTGGTATCAGTTGGTGGGTGGTATTGTATTCTCTTCCCTTGTTATTTCCCTTATTATTATTATTTTTGGTAGCAGTAATGATTTATGTTATACTTTAGTTACTGGACTGTTCTTATCTCAACCCATGGGAGTTACATTCTTTTGATTCTCCTCCCCATCCCTCTGGGAGTGGGGGGAGGAAAGGGGAGGGGGAGTGAGCTAGGACTGTGTGGCTGATTTTATGATTGAGCTTAAACCACGACACTCCTTATCCCTATGTCCTGTTTTTCTGTCCTGTTTTTCTTACACTCATTTTGTACTAAGGTCATAAGGACCTAAATCCACGTCAACTACAACGGTTTGTCTTACACAAGAATTCTCAGTATGTTCTCTAGCTGTACTATGTGTTGTTTTATTTCTCTGTGAATCATGCACCTCAGTAATTTTCCATTGCTACTGTTACAAAGCCATCAAACTTAACATTACTTAAAACTGATTTAAAAGTTTATATATTTCATTTTGTGATGCTATCTATATTAATAGTGAGATTGCAGTTTGAATGGTGACCTACATCTGTGGCATTTAAACACACAATCTCCTCCTCTGGTTCCTGGTTTAATACATCTTTGTGTGCAGGTATAGTATTTGTTACTTGGATTAGGATTAACTGTCCCCAGTTTTAACCTTTCCCTCGGGCATAGATTGCTAGTGTTCAACCACAAATTTGTCCATGAGATAGTGTTAAGAATTGGAATTCCAATTAATGGAAGGCCCTGATCTTCTCCTGATTTAGGCAACTATGCACACACCCAACAGTCACTACAATTAAAAACCTTAGTAACATTCTGCATTAATTTCAGGTATAAGTTTTGGTCCCAAGCTTGTACGCCAGTTATCATATGAGTCCAAATTATGACCAATGCAATTTCATACCTAAGGGTCCTGAAGGTTCTATCTGCCATGTCTTCTCTGGCTCTGGTGCTTTCTTTATTCTTGAATAATGTATCCAAGAAGGTTGTTCCTTTATCTTCACTGCTGTAAAGGTGGTCAATAAAACCTGGTATGGTCCACTCTACTTCTCCTCTAGGGGATCTCCTGGAAAAGTTCTCAATATAAACCCAGTCTCCAGATCTGAAAGCCTGAATCGGATAATCCAAACCTCTTGCTTTTGTCCCTAATATTATCTTATTTATTTCTTCTAATTGTTTTCCCAGATTGACTAGAAACTGTTGGAGATAGCCTTCTCCCATTTCCTGAAGACTTTCTCCTTTAAACTGGGATTGATATGGTCTTCCATATAGAATTTCAAATGGACTAACCTCTTCTTTCGACCAAGGTTTATTTCGAATTCTCAATAGAGCCAGTGGTAAAGCTTGGTACCAATATAAATTTGTTTCCTGACATATTTTACTAATCTGTTGTTTGATCAGATGGTTCACCTTTTCTACTTGTCCACTGGGCTGAGGCCTGTTTGGAACATGTAGTTGCCAATCAATTTCTAATCTTTTCTTAATTACTTGTGACAATTTTGCACTGAAGTGTGAGCCTCTGAAATTGCCACTAGTACTCCAAAATGAGGTATTATCTCATTTAATAATGTTTTAATTACTTATCTTGCATTATTTATCCTACAAGGGAATGCTTCTGGCAAGCCTGAAAAAGTATGTGTTAACACCAACAAATATCGATAACCTCCTTTTCTTGGTAATTCAGAAAAATCTATTTGCCACTGCTGTCCCAGATAACTTCCTCTCCAAATTCTCCCAATTCGATTTCTATTTTCAGTTTTAGGATTATTCTTAAGATAGAGCTGATATTGTTTTTTCACTAATTGAACTAGAGTTTAGAATAACACTGATGTTTTTAGTTACTGCTCAGTAATGTTTACTCTGACCAAGGACTTTGAGTCTCATGCTCTGCCAGGGAGGAGGGGAAGCTGGGAGGAAGCAGAGACAGGACACCTGACTCAAACTAGCCAACGAGGTATTCCATACCACAGCACATCTTGCCCGGGATGTAAACTGGGAGTTACCCGGAAGGGCTAGATAACTGCTGGGTTGGGCTGGGTATTATCGGTCGGCAGGTGGTGAGCGGTTGTATTCTCTTCCCTTGTTATTTCCCTTATCATTATTATTACTGGTGGTAGCAGTAGTGATTTGTGTTATACCTTAGTTACTGGAGTGTTCTTATCTCAACCCATGGGAGTTACATTCTTTTGATTCTCCTCCCCATCCCTCTGGGAGCGGGAGGAGGGAAGAAGGGGTAGAGTGAGTAAGGACTGTGTGGCTGATTTACAGCTGAGCTTAAACCACAACAGTTCTTTTTGGTGCCCAACTTGGGGCTCAAAGGGTTGAGATAATGACAGATCTGACCGGAGTGTGTCGAATCATATTTGTGATACGCATTCATTGATTCGGATTAATAGTCACTCGTCACAATGCTGATTTATGGGCTCTCAAAGTTGTTGCTCTTGATCTCACAGTTTCAGCATGTCATACCTTACATACAGATGGTATCTGCTGTGTTAGTGTTTATCAGATGGGGGGCTTGGCCTAAGGTTCTTGCTTCATTGTACTTCATGGTAATGACTTGTAATACGGGCGGGCTCCAGCAGCAGGGTGGGATGGATGTGGCCATGGAATCGTACCTGGCCATCACGCTGCTCTTCACTGTCCTGGCCCTCGTCCTCGCCTCTGTCAATGTGAGGCTGAGTGAAGCCAAGGCAGAGAGGCCCCAGGAGCTGCTGGCAGCCAAACCAGCCTGGGAGAGTGGCCCCTGGGACCAGGAGGCAGGGAGGGGGCAGCTTCCCATGGAGGAGGTCAGGGCGGTTGAGGAGGGGAAGGAGGCGGCTGCCAAGCAGCAGGAGTAGGCGGCAGACGAACCGAGCCATGCGGCGGTCGAGAGCATCTCCCAGTAGCTGCACGCTGAGCCCTGCAAGCCTGAGCCCCAGGAGGATGTGGAGAGCAAGATACCACCTTGGGGAGCCTCAGCTGGGTCCAGCCTCAGGCACCTGTGACAAGTGGAGGACGCAGGAGACCACACAGCATTTCCCAGCAAGGCAGAGGAGGAAGAGCTGGACTCAGAAAAAGAGAAGGTGGTGGTGAGAGAGCCAGAAAGCACAACAGCTACACCAGCCCCAGTGACAAGTACAGCAGCATCATTTGAGAGTTCTGAAGGTTTTGAACAGCCTTTGTGTACCCTTGGGACCTACCTGCTGATTATGATGGGTATCAGCATGTTGGCACACATACAGAGTGTGTTTTACCCACGACCATTTTGTCTGATCTCAAAAGTTAAGCAGAGTTGGGTTTGGGTCTTGTCTACGGTCAGATGATGATATAGGAGGACCAAGAGATTTTCCCCAAGGCTGGATAGTCATGAGTGGCAGGGTGTGTGGGACAGTATGCACGAGTATCTAGTCCACTGGGCCGCTCCAGTGCTTTGGAAGCGCCGGAGATGGAAGGCAGCTGTATGGAATCCCCAGCGACAAGTTGCAAAAACTGCTGAAAGGGAGGGTGAATTATTTTAAGCCTGGTGGGCCCATGACACTTCAGATCATCAGGGCAGAGATGCAACCTACAGATGCACTCATGATCGAGGGGTGGACTTAGCAATGGACACTATTGCTGAGCTTATTTACGAGTGTGAGCACTGCACACCGCCCCTCCTGCTCTGAAAGACTGCTACAAGAGATGGAAAGCCACATCATGGACTAGATGAACTCAGCAGCTTTATAGGGATTGGTCCATACACTAAGGAAGCATCTCTCTCTCTCTCTCTCTGTGTGGGTGTATATATATATGTATATATATTAGATAAGAGTGATGGTATATTGAAAACTTGGAATCTGAGCATGACGTGAATGGTATGGAATAAGGGATGGATACTGTCCTGGGTTCAGCAGTAGCAGTCATTTTTTCTCCCTCCTAGCTGGTGCAGCGCTGTGGTTTTGACTTTCAGCCTGGGAACAGCGCTGATAACACCGATGCGTTTAGTTACTGCTCAAATGTTTAGTCTGACCAAGGGCTTTCTGAGTCTCATGCTCTGCCAGGGAGAAGAGGAAGCTGGGAGGAAGCAGAGACAGGACAGCTGACTCAAACTAGCCAAAGGGGTATTCCATACCACAGCATGTCATGCCTGGGATGTAAACTGGGAGTTACCCAGAAGGGTTAGATCACTGCTGGGTCGGGCTGGGTATCAGTGGGCGAGTGGTGAGCGGTTGTATTCTCTTCCCTTGTTATTTCCCTTATTATTATTATTATTATTGCTGGTAGCAGTAGTGGTTTGTGTTATACCTTAGTTACTGGACTGTTCTTGTATCAACCTGTGGGAGTTACATTCTTTCCCTTCTACCCAACGCTCTGGGAGTGGGGGGAGGGAAGAAGGGGGGGAGTAAGTGAGAGACTGTGTGTCTGATTTACGGCTGAGCTTAAACCACAACACCAGTGGATCTGCTAGTGTAGATTCCCCAGGTCTCTGTCAGTCTAGCTCCAATTCATTCACCGAAGCCACCCCATGGCGCTCCCCCTCAGGGCAGTCTCACTTCCAAAGTCCAAACTCCCCATAGCATGAACACCAAACCAGTTCCACAGAAAGAAGAGCCCCCTTCCCCAACTCCGCCCAACATCCCTCCTCCACCTCTGCCTCCCCAGCACTCATCCCACGCTCGAACACAGGAGCTACCCGAGCTCCCCTCCTTTCCCCCTTAGTTTTCTGCTGCAGAATATATATGGACTCAGTCAGAGATCAATACGATAAGACAAAAAGCCCTTAATTACAAAGCCTTAACCCCTTAAATACTATTTCTTACATGCACTTACAGTGATTTGGCATATTATGATTGGATACTTGTCCTGAAGACCCTTTGCAACTAGCATATAATTGGTTAAGCACAGGTGTGGGAACTTGACCTCAAAAGCTTGCCAACAGTCCACAGTTCTCATTAACTTGGTGAAATCCAGCTGCTTCTTATCTTGCTTGTTTAGGCTTCCTCGGGCCTCTCATGGCCCTGATGTATCTTTCAAGAATTTCAGAGTTTATGTACCAATTATCTATTCTCCTGTGAGAACACTGCCTCCACATCTCCCCCTTTTTGTTTTATATATGGTTTGGATGACTCTACTTGAACAGGGGATTTGGCCTAGATCATACTTCCAATATATGCCGACTACAGGCTGCTGGGCCTGCCCCTTTTTTCTGCTGTATGGATCTCTGTTAACAGGGGAGGCCATCCTTCACATCAAGGTCTGGCATGGCATGTGTCCCCACCACTCCACGCCTGCTGGGTTGCAGCCAACAGCGGAGCTAAAGGCTCTTCTTGGTGGCAAACACAGAGGCCAACCCAGTCTTGCCCTTGATTGTGGTAGCAGGCATTTTGTCAACCTCAGTCCTTGCACCTTGTTGTCAATACAGTTTCACCTGCTTCATCCAGTAACGAGCTGCTACTACAGCAAGGCACACACAAATTTACATTAGCAGAGTAACTATTACAGGGTGCAGCAGCATGCTGAAGATGCTGATGGAAGCGAGGGACTAGCCAAAGACATTTCTTACCAGTGGAATTCTCCCCCCCTCTTAAATTTGTTCCATTACCTGCTTTGTAAGACTACCATTGTATTAAAATCTTTCTAGCTTTTGCCTTAGCATTTTCTAGCAGCTACTGCAAATTTCCATACTCCAATATCTCTTTTACAAGTGACAAATCTATACAATACAAGGTGTAGTTTCTTATTAGCAACTAGCTAGTAAATACAGGTGGTTTTATACACAAAATCACAACCTCTAATAATAGCTACTTTACAAACACACATATTTAGGATGCTACTTTTCATTTGCCCCCAAGTGATGTTTTGCAGTTATTTGTTCTTTCTCTTCCTCTATCTCATTCTGCTTGGGGTATTCACGGTCAGCTCCTGTAGCTGAAGCATCAGGTTTTTCCATTTGTCTTGTCGAGCTCACAGCAAGGCTTGACAAACTTTGCAGGCAGTCGCCATGGACCTTGGACCTGTAGACAGGTGGACACAAACATACTCCCTCCCCCAGGTTATCAGTTCTTGAGAAGTAGACAAGTTAAACTGCATATTTGCAGCATCATTGCTCTTTTCCTTTTTAATTTTTTTTTTTATCCCTGCAAAAGCCGGCCTGTTCAGCAGCAGCTACAGCTGCCTGCCTGCTGCAGCAGCAACTATAAATACCTGCCGATAGCCACACTTTTACATTACCTCTTTCATGCCCAAAATGTTAAACAGCTATCACAGTATCACAGTATCACAGTATGCTAGAGATTGGAAGGGACCTCGAAAGATCATCTAGTCCAATCCCCCTGCCGGAGCAGGAACACCTAGATAATGTTACACAGGAATGTGTCCAGGCGGGTTTTGAATGTCTCCAGGGAAGGAGACTCCACAACCTCCCTGGGCAGCCTGTTCCAGTGTTCCGTCACCCTCACTGAGAAGAAGTTTCTTCTCAAGTTTAACTGGAACCTCTTGTGTTCCAGTTTGTACCCATTACCCCTTGTCCTATCATTGTTTGCCACTGAGTAGAGCCTGGCTCCATCCTCGTGACACTCCCCCTTTATATATTTATAGACACTTATAAGGTCACCCCTCAGTCTCCTCTTCTCCAAACTATAGAGACCCAGCTCCCTCAGTCTTTCCTCATAAGGGAGATGCTCCACTCCCTTAATCATCTTCGTTGCCCGGCGCTGGACTCTCTCCAGCAGCTCCCTGTCCTTCTTGAACTGAGGGGCCCAGAACTGGACACAATATTCCAGATGGGGTCTCACCAGGGCAGAGTAGAGGGGAAGGAGGACCTCTCTTGACCTACTAACCACCGACCTTCTAATACACCCCAGGATGCCACTGGCCTTCTTAGCCACAAGGGCACAGTGTTGGCTCATGGTCATCCTGTCGTCCACTAGGAACCCAAGGTCCCTATCCCCTACACTGCTCTCTAACAGGTTGTTTCCCAACCTATACTGGAACCTGGGGTTGTTCCTGCCCAGATGCAGGACTCTACACTTTCCCTTGTTATATTTCATCATGTTATTCCCTGCCCAACTCTCCAGCCTGTCCAGGTCTCGCTGGATGGCAGCACAGCCTTCTGGCGTGTCAGCCACTCCTCCCAGCTTAGTGTCATCAGCAAACTTGCTGATAGTACACTCAATTCCCTCATCTAAATCGTTGATGAATATATTAAATAATACCGGTCCCAGTACTGACCCTTGAGGCACTCCACTAGTTACAGGCCTCCAACTAGACTCAGCCCCATAGACTACAACTCTCTGGCTTCTCTACTTCAGCCAGTTCGCAGTCCACCTCACTACCTGATCATCCAGTCCACACTTCCTCAATTTAGCTGTGAGGATGCTGTGGGAGACTGTGTCTCAAATGCTTTGCTGAAGTCAAGGTAGACTACATCCACCGCTCTGCCATCATCCATCCACCGTGTTATTTCCTCATAAAAGGCTAAGAGATTGGTCAAACATGATTTCCCCCTGGTGAAGCCATGTTGACTGCCCCTCATAACCCTCTTATCCTTGATATGCCTTAAGATGGCACCAAGGATAAGGTGTTCCATCACTTTCCCAGGGATGGAGGTGAGGCTGACCGGTCTATAGTTACCCGGGTCCTCCTTCTTGCCCTTTTTGAAGACCGGAGTGACATTTGCTTTCCTCCAGTCCTCAGGCACCTCTCCCGTTTCCCAAGACTTGGTAAAGATGATGGAGAGTGGTCTAGCAATGACTTCCGCCAGTTCCCTCAGCACCCGCGGGTGCATCCAATCTGGACCCATGGATTTATGGATGCATAGATTGCTCAACCAATCTCTAACCCATTCCTCATCAACTAAGGCAAACCGCTCCGTCGACCTGACTTCATCTAAGGTCTCAGGGGTACAGGGCTCTTCAGGACTGCCTGCAGCAGAGTAGACAAAGAAGGCATTCAGTAACTCTGCCATCTCTGTATCTTCTGTCACCAGGGCACCCATCCCGTTCATCAGTGGGCCTACATTGCCTCTGGTGTTAGTTTTGTCTGCCATGTATTTGAAAAAGCTCTTTTTGCTGTCCTTGACCCTTCTCGCCAGGTTTAATTCTAAGGACGCCTTAGTCCTCCTAGCTGCCTTCCTACATCCTCTAGCAGCAGCCTTATATTCCTCCCAAGTGGCCAGCCCCTCCTTCCATGACCTGTAAACTCTCCTCTTCCACTTGAGCATACCCAGCAATTCCCTATTTAGCCACGCAGGTCTCTTGGCCCTCTTCCTTGAAATCCTATATGCCGGGATGCTCCGATCTTGACCTCGGAAAAAGGAATCCTTGAATGTCAACCAACTATCTTGGGCCCCTTTACCTTCAAGCAGCCTTGCCCATGGGGTTTCCCCTAGCAATTGCTTGAAAAGGCCAAAGTTTGCCCTGCTAAAGTCCAGGGTTGCAATTCTACTTGGTATTCTACTAGTCCTACCACACAAGATCCTGAACTCCACCATCTCGTGGTCGCTGCAACCAAGGCAGCCCTCAACCCTTACTGCTTCAAACAGATCCTCCTTGTTAGTGAGGATGAGATCCAGCAGCGCTCCTCTCCTGGTCGGCTCATCTACCATTTGCAGAAGGAAGTTATCATCCATACACTGGAGGAACCTCCTGGACTGCAGCTGGGTTGCCGAGTGGTCCTTCCAGCAAACATCAGGGAAGTTAAAATTCCCCACAACAACCACGGCCTGTGACTGTGAGGCCGCTCTCAGCTGCCTGTAGAAGACCTCGTCAACTTCCTCACCCTGATCTGGTGGTCTGTAACAGACACCCACAACAGTATCCCCCCTGCCAGCCTGCCCCTTAATTCTCACCCACAGACTCTCAACTCGCTCATCATCTGTCCCCGGAAAGAACTCGGTGCATTGTAGTTGCTCCCGCACATAAAGAGCAACCCCACCACCCTTCCTGGCTGGCCTGTCTTTTCTGAAAAGGACATAGCCCTCCATGACTATATTCCAGTCACGTGAGCTGTCCCACCACGTCTCTGTAATTGCCACCAGATCATATTCTCCTGACTTAACACAGGTTTCCAACTCCTCCTGCTTATTTCCCATGCTGCGCGCATTGGTGTACAGGCATTTCAGGGAGCGAGCTGAGCACACCGATTTCACCCTAGGATTATAGGAGGCCTCCCAGTCTTCATTAATTCTGGAGCGCTGCCCCACTGGGGCAAGCCCAGCTACAACCCCATCCCCCTTCAAATCTAGTTTAAAGCTCTCCAAATGAGCCCTGCTAATTCGTGCCCCAGCATCCTTTTGCCTCTGTGAGAAAAACCTTTCTCACTTGTCATTGTCCAGACTGGTGCCCTATAAAACCAGCCGTCATCAAAGAATCCAAAGCCCTGCCTGTAGCACCAGTCTCAAAGCCAATTGTTTATGAATTGAATCTTCCCATTCCTTCCCACATCACCAGTGGAAGATGGAAGGAGTGAGGAGAAGATCACTTGAACCCCAGACTCTTTCACCATCCGCCCCAAGGCCCTGTAGTCTTTCTTCATCCCCCTCAGACTGCGGGAAGCAGCTTCCTCCCCACCTGTCTGGAAGACCAGCAGCGGGTAGTAGTCTGTCGGGTGCACCAGGTTGGGGAGCGCCCTAGTGATATCCCTGATCCGGGCTCCAGGCAGACTACACACTTCCCTATGATGAGGGTCAACTCTGCATATCGGGCCCTCTGTTCCTCTCAGAAGGGAATCCCCTACTACAATGACCCTTCTTTCTTTCTTAACAGAGGCAGTCTTGAGGTGCAAAGTCGACCCCCTTTTCCTATGTGGCCTTGTGGGCTGGCCTTGCCCCACATTCTCACCTACCTCTCTTTCAAGATCCAGGGCCTCGAACCTATTACGGAAGGACACCTGGGGAAGCAGGGCAGGAATGGGGGAGGGTTTCCCACGAGAGTGAACTGGAACTCGCTTCCAACCCTCGTCGTCTTTTTGGTCCCCTACCTCTGCGCAACAGCTACAGGGCAGGGGCTGTCTCGGGCCATCCCCCTCTGTGTGAGAAGGCAGGGGGTCCTTCCCCTTTTGGGGGGTATCTCCCTGGAACCGTTCCGACTGGCACGCCAGGGAGTTACTCCACCAGTCGATCTCCCTTTCACACTCCCTGATGGTCCTCAGGGTCTCAACCCCCTCCTTAAGTCTTGCCACCAGGCTAAGCAGATCTACCTGCTCACACCTCACACAGGTGGAATGCTGTCCTCCCTCCCCCGGCAGCAGCAGGCTCTGGCACTCCCTGCACCCAGAGACCTGAACAGCCACGGTTTGGGACGGGGTCTCTGTCTGAGTTGCTACAGTCTTCTTACTGCAAGCTCTCTTTCTGGAGGCAACCATATTGGTCCGCAGTCTGGGACACCAACAACACAGTCAGCAACACAGTCAGCAACACGACCTGCTTGTTCCTCCCTGCGCCCGGTGGGCAGCGACCGGTCGTTGCCCTCTCAAAGGCTTTCTCAAGGCAAGCAGCAGGGGAGTGGTCACCGTCACTGTGGGAACGCCCCCCGCCACGTCAGCCTCTCTCTCGCAAGGGCTGCTGGGGCTTCGGGGATTGGGAGATGTCGGGAATCGGGATGTCCCTGCGCTATTCTTTCTGATTTTCCTAATCTCCGTTGACCCTCGCGGTCGCTGAAGCGTGCCGGCTGTGGCTCTAGCTAGGCTAGCTCCGATCAGCTGACTGAATGTCATATATCCATTAAAAATTTTTGCATGAACCCAACAATACACAAAACACCGATTGCCCTCAACACACACACACGTGTGGGATCCCACAAGCACACTCCACACAAGTACAATATTTGAAACACAAAAAGACAATTATTACTCCCACTACACAGTCCCACGTACAGAAGGTGGCATAAGGACCCTGTGGAGACTAACAGAAAAACAGCTCTGAGAAGCATCATTGCAGTGCAAGGTGGCAGGCTCAACCTTAGTGGGCGTCCCCGCAGAGGCTCTGCCTCCCCCACAGCACATGAGGCTTGGGCTTTTATACTGACAAAAATGCACACTCATTCCGACACAGGTGGCCAGCCTGTGCTGGAAGAAGTGGCCAGCAATATCTACAAAGGTCTCCAAAGGTTGATAGAAACCTGGACATACTTATTTTTACCAGCTTCTAGTTCATGAGTATCACAGAGAGACTGTATTAAATGAGTCACAGTATGCCCAATACCCCTGATAAGAACATATGAAAGACCTTCCCACCACTGAAAACACACACAATGTGGCGACCACACTGGGAACATAAGCCAGATCAGTTTCATGATCAATGATTCTATTGTATTACAAGTCATTACCATAAAGTACAATGGGACAAAAACCTTAGCCCAAGCCCCACACTTGAAAAACACTAATACAGCAAATACCGGATGGACGTAAGATACGATATACTGAAACTGTGAGATCAAGAGGAACAACCTTGAGAGCCAATAAATCAGCATTGTGACGAGTGACTATCAATCCAGTCAGATCTGTTCTTATCTCAACCCCTCGTGCCCCACGTTGGGCGCCAAAAAGAACTGTCGTGGTTTAAACCCAGTCAGGTAACTTGTTCACTCACTCCCAGTGAGTGGTGCCGAGCTGACAACAATCAAGGTCCGTGTCCGTCCGCCCCCCCCGCACCGGGGCTCTCCCCTTCCCCGCTCCCGGAGGAACGGGAGGAGGATCGAGAGAGTGCAACTCCTACGGGTTGAGACAAGAACAGTCCAGCAACAAATCACCACCGCTACTATCAACTACAACATTGATAAGGGAAAATAACAAGGGAACAGAACATGATACCACCGGCCAAGAAAACGAGTTCCACCCGGAAGCCTGTGTCCTTCCGGGTAACTCCCAGTTACCCCCCACCCCGGACATGACGTGCTGTGGTATGGAATACCTCCCCGGCTAGCCCGGGTCAGGCGCCCCGTCCCTGCTTCCTCACAGCTTCCCCTCCTCCCTGGCAGAGCATGAGCCTCACAGAGTCCTTGGTCAGGGTAAACATCACTTAGCAACAACTGAAAACATCGGCTTCACCAACACTGTTCTCAAGCTGGAAGTCAAAACACAGCACTGCACCAGTTAACACAAAAGAAAAACATGACTGCTACTGCTGAACCCAGGACAGAGTCACATCCATTTGCCAAAGCTGAAGAGGCTAGAGGCCTCGAGGGTTGACTCCAAGGCCTATACCTACTGCTTGGCCTTGACAATCGGGACAAGATTAGTGATTTTTGTCATGATGTGATCTAAGGCCTCATACTGAGCTTTTGATAGAACTCTTTTTTGTTCTGCCTTTGACTCACCCTTTAAAAGGGGCATGAGATCAGTCAGATCATCATTTGAGATTTGAGCTCTTTTCGAATTTTCAGGGATGTTGACCGAAGGAGCATGCGTTTGCACCATGATCCCAATATTTCCAGTATAGTCAGCATCAATTACACCGGGTAATACAAAGATTCCTTTCCTTGATGCTGATGATCGTCCCAGTAACAAAGCACATAACCCATGCCCAAGAGGCCCATTTAATTTAGATGGAATACAATGAACAGAAGTGTCAGTTATGGTAAAATCTATTGCTGTTGCCACGTCCACTCCGGCACTCCCTGCGGTGGCGGAGGGGATGCAGTCCAGACACCCTGATTTTGTGTTGTTGCGCAGGGTGGCATCGCACTCACATTCAAGTTTCCCAACGGGGTTCCGTCTTATTTAAACTTTGAAGGACATTCAATTGTCTTGTGGCCAAATTTGCCACATTTAATACATTTTTCTGCAAAATCAGTAACACCACACTGAGGGGGTCGGGTTGCTGAACTAATTTTCATTACAGTACACTGCTTTTTAAAATGTCCCATCCGTCCACAATTATAACATCTCATACCTTTAGTACCCCCATGTCGTGGTTTAAACCCAGTCAGGTAACTCGTTCGCTCACTTCCCCCTCCTTTGTTGCCCTCCCCCTGCTCCCGGAGGGACGGAGAGGAGAATCGAAAAGAATGCAACTCCCACGGGTTGAGATAAGAACAGTTTAGTAACTAAGGTATAACACAAATCACTACTGCTACCACCAATGATAATAATGATAAAGGAAATAACAAGGGAATACAACACCTCACCACCAGCCGACCGATAACTTGCCCCCCCAGCCCCAATCAAGAACCGACCGATACCTCCTCCAACCCTGCAGACTCTCAGCCCCTTCCGGCTAACTCCCAGTTACATCCTGGGCATGACGTGCTGTGGTATGGAATACCTCTTTGGTCAGTTTGGGTCAGGTGTCCTGTCTCTGCTTCCTCCTGGCTTCCCCTCCTCCCTGGCAGAGCATGAGGCTCACAAAGTCCTTGGCCAAACCAAAATATCGCTATCAGCTCTGTTCTGGAGCTGAAAGTCAAAACACTGCACTGCACCAGCTACCAAGGAGGAGAAACATGACTGCTACTGCTGAACCCAGGACACCCCACAATCACCCTGACCTTATTGTAGAAGGGGTTTAACAGCAGCGGCGAAGGCAGTAGCCATGAATCCAGACTTTTCCTCTGCTGTGCCCACTTTAGAACATGCATCCATCATTTCTTGAAGACCAGTAGATTTTGGCAAAACCTGCAAAATATGCTTACAAGCTGGGTTAGCATTTTCCATAGCCAGAGACATAAGCATCGATTCTTTAGCATTAGATGCCAGATCAATATTCTTTTTGATAGCCTCTGTCAATCTGTCAATAAATTGCATATAGGGCTCAGTAGGTCCCTGCTTTACTGATGTATATGAAGGATTAGGCTTTCCTGCTTCCGGCACAGCTTTCAGAGCAGCTAAAGCCAATTGCTGTGCTTGCTGTAAAACTTCAATTTTCATACGAGCTTGTACTCCATCAGGGTGAAATTGTCCCCTTCCCAATAACATTTCAGATGAAACACCATGCAAAGGGTGATGAGGATTACACTCTGAATTCTCATCTGCAGCCCTTGCAGCAAGCTCCTCAAACCCACTTTTAAAATGCAGGAGCTGTGAAGGAGTTAATAAAATTGCAGCCACTCTGAGACAATCATTTGGAATTAGAACATTACTAGAAAAGAAAGCAAATAACATTTGCTGTGTATATGAGGAAGACAACTCATACTGAGTTATTGCTCCCTTAATTTCTTTCATAGCTTTCCAGTTCATAGGAGTCCAGACAGACTGTCCCTGAGAATTTATAATAGAAGGGAATGCAACAGGAACATCTATCGGTAAAATAGTACCGTCTATAATTGCATCCTGAATGCAGCCTCGCCATCTCATGGCACTCGGATTAGCTTTATTAGATGTAGGAGTCGGTGGTAAGGGCACATCACACGGACTGATCATATCTGGTTTTTCTGTTCTTTCTGGGGCTTGCTGCCTCTCCTCCCCCAATTTGTCCAGACGGTCCCGCAAGTCCTGCAATTGCTTATCTAAGGATTTTGTCCATTGTCCCCAGTTCCACTCATTTTGCAGCTCCAGTGGGAGCGATGCAAGCGGTGGTGTATGTGGCGGAGGTGGGTATTTATTTGGAGTTACACTCTCCTCCTTAGGAGACTCCCACCCCGGCAAAAAATCTTGGAGATTAAGTTTAGGGGCAGTAGCAGCACAAAAAGGGTTAACATCAGTTTGTTTCAGTTGCTCAGTAGCCGATACTGGCTCCCGAGTATCAGCTGGAGCTACTGCCGGTAAAGGCATTGTCGACAAAGGATAGGGGAAAGGCGCAGGGTCCTGAAACTCTCGTACTGTACTGTGCACCGGTTTTTGACCGGAATGTTTTATGCCCGAAACAGACGACACTACCATAGCTGTAGCACCGGGTGCTGAATCTAATGTAGGTGCCGAGCCCTGCTGTTGTGAAGGCGAGTCAGAGAGAGCTGTAAAAACGGATTTTGCCACCTGTTTCTCAGCCTTCATTGCGGCTAGAGTCCCTTACAGTAGTAACCAGGGGGCAGCAAGAGACTTCGCCTCCTTAAACCCACAAGTAACATGATCCCACAGGCGTGCCCCAATTTTTTTTCCAAGTCCCGAGTTCAAAAGCTTCATTAACCCCCTGGATCAGCTCTTTTTCTTTACTCCAGAGCAACAATCTTTTTAACAGATTATCGTCATATTCTATCCCTCTCACTGAGAGGATATGCTGGAAGAGCTTAAGGATGACCATTTTTTTTTTTTTTTCCCATCCTAACCCTCTTCCAGACCCTGTTGGCTGTCACCTTATTTGCACTGCGCAGTGTCTTCCGGGCTCACTAGGCTCTGTTCCGAGGCGACTACCTCCCAGTCCTGGTCCTGCCGGATCAAACCCAGCCGACGTCCCTGCGGCTCCGCGTTTTCCACTTTCTTCGGTGCCACGCGCTTTAATTCTTTCAGCTTCAATATGAAAAATAAAGGGGGGTCCCTGTTCGGGCGCCAATTGCCGCAGAATATATATGGACTCAGTCAGAGATCAATATGATCAGACAAAAAGCCCTTTATTACAAAGCCTTAACCCCTTAAATACTATTTCTTACATGCACTTACAGTGATTTGGCATATTATGATTAGATACATGTCTTGAAGACCCTTTGCAACTAGCATATAATTGGTTAAACACAGGTGTGGGAACTTGACCTCGAAAGCTTGCCAACAGTCCACAGTTCTCATTAATTCGGTGAAATCCAGCTGCTTCTTATCTTGCTTGCTTAGGCTTCCTTGGGCCTCTCATAGCCTTGCTGTATCTTTCAAGATTATTCAGAGTTTATGTACCAATTATCCATTCTCCTGTAAGAACACTGCCTCCACAGTTTTCCCTTCTTTTTTTTCCTCACAGTTGCTCACCCTGCTCTGCAGCTGCTGCAGATGCTTGCCTCTGCAACAGCACTTCTGTTTTAACCCTTTCTTAACTGTGAATGTTAATGTGCTGCTTGTTGCCAGTGACAGCAATCTCTTCCTCCTTATCAATATCAGATTGGACAGATGCAGAGGGTGCTCCTCTCAGAGGTACTTGTGATACATAATTTTCCCTGATATCACAAGCTGAACAACATCTCTCCAGCTTAACTTTCAGTTTTTCCCTGTCCTTTTCCAAAGCCAAAATTAAGGAATCTGGCAGAGCTATATTAATTTTGCATTGCGTCTGTCACTCTGGGTGGTTTCTTAAAGTGAAAAACATATCTGCATACATTACTTCATCCCATTTTCCTTGCCGCCTCAAAACAACATTAATTGTAACAATGTATTATAGTTCAGAGTTCCATTTTTAGGCCATATCTCCTGATCTTCCAGAGTGTACAAAGACCACCACTGGTTACAATATTTTACCAATGTTTTCTTATTTACTGAGCCCCCAGAAGACCCTCCCAGTTCTTTCCAATTTGCCAAAATGCACTCTAAAGGACTCTTTTTCAAGATCTCTCCACTCTGCTGATTTTCCATTATCAATCTCACATTCACACACACACGGTATCCCACAGACACACTCCGCTCAGTTACAACACTTGAGACAGAGACTAAAATTCAATCAAACAAACTCCTTATCCCTACATCCTGGTTTTGTATCCTGTTTTTCTTACACTCATTTTGTACTTGATACAGGGTTAACCAATGTACAAGGGGGTTAGAGGAATTTGCTTGCTTAAACAAAAGTGTTGTCTGTACCTATCATGCCAACTAAGCAGAACAAAGGCACTAACTATTGATAAGGAAAAGCAGACACCTGGTTCTATTGACAAGGAAAAGCAGATGCTTGATTCCACTGATAAGCAGCTATTAATAAGGAAAAGCAGACCTCTGAAGGGAGAGAAGCAGATGGTTTATGGCTGGGACACTGACCAAACCATACGTGAAGACTAAAAGGTGAAAAGTTCAAGGAGAGGAAGGCTCATTTACTTCATCTTGAAGACCCCTGCCCATGACCAGAGGGGTCACTGCGCAGGCACAAAGGACGTTCTAGCTCATTATAATCCAATGCTCAGGCATTGGAACAGGCTGCCCAGGGCAGTAATGGAGTCACTGTCCCTGGAAGTGCTCACACATCGTGTAGACAAGGCCCTCAGTGCCATGGGTTAGTGGTGGCCTGGGCAGTGCTGGGGAACGGTTGGACTTTATGAGCTTAAAGGTCTTTTCCAACCTGGTTGATTCTATTATCTTTATGGTGTCGGTGATCAAGCAGAATCTTGGTGTGGGGCAGGAACAGAGAGCAGAACGAGCCGAGCGAGGCTCCCACTGCAGCACACGGACGCCTGCACCGCTGGAGACCCCCGAGTCCCGACCACCCCGAGTGGTGAATTTCCAAAGTATTGGAGGGACACACTGACCTAGATACTTACCCATACTATCCCAAACACCCTACCACTCATGGCTGTCCTGCCTCCAGGAAAATGTCTTGGTCCTCCTATATCGTCGTTTAACCCCAGACAAGACCCAAACCTGACTCTGCTTAAATCTTGAAATCAGACAAAATGGTCGTGGGTAAAACAAACTCTGTATGTGTACCAACATGGTGATCCCCATCGCAATCAACTGCTGAGGTGAGTAGCTCGAGAGAGGACGCCTTCAACACCGTAGTGGGGGTGAGATAAGCGTCCAGGAGCCTCAACTCAGAGCAACAAGAGCCACCGAGGGAGCCTCAAGTCCTCGACAGGACCTGCCCAGGAGCTCGAAGCTTAGCTGACGCAAGCAGCTGACTCACAGGGGGCAGAGTGAGGAGCAGCTACACCAGCCCTGACTGGTTAAAATCCTGCCCCAGGGAGTGCGAGCAACCAGGAGCACATGGAGGCAGTTTGCGCGGCCGTTTGCTTAGGCAGGCGAGCGGGACGGTGAGCACTCGTCGTATGACCGGGGCCCGGTTTGGGAGCTCTGCTCTGGCTACCCAGGCGGTGGCCGGTGTAGGCACCCAGACAGAGCCAATGACAGGGGAGGCTGCAGTGCAGAGCTTGGAGTGTAGAGAGTGCCTGCACTGGTCTTGTGAGGGAATGGTGCACAATGGGCAGGGCTGCACTCGGTGCTCCCTGGGAGAGGTCTTCCCCTGGGGTGGTCTTCTCCCTGGGGTGGCTAAGCTGCGGGATGCTGTTAATAGACTGCAAGATATCAGGGAAGCTGAGAGGAAGCAGGAATGCTTGGTCCCAGCCCAAAATGTGCAGGGGCCTCAAGCTTGCCTCTAGCTCATAGAATCATAGAATCGTTAGGGTTGGAAAGGACTTTAAGATCATCTAGTTCCAACCCCCCTGCCATGGGCAGGGAAACCTTACACTAAATCATATCACCCAAGGCCTCATCCAACCTGGTCTTGAACACTGCCAGGGATGGAAAGAAGGAGGCCATTAATCCGGGATGCTGGGAATTAGTAACAAAAAAAAAAACAACAAACAAACAAAGGAGGAAAAGGACAATCAAAAGCAAGGGGCTTCCTCCTATAGCTGTTGTCCCCACTCAGAACCGCTTTGCTGTCCTGCAGGGGGCTAATGAGGTAACGCACTCGAGCCAGAAACAGCCGGCTGATGCACTGGTAAAGAAGATATCTACTGGTGCTGCCAGGAAAAAGCAGCAGATCGTAGCAGTAGGGGACTGTGCTTTGAAAGGGACAGAAGCACTCGTCTGTCAGCCTGACCCCGTCTCAAGGGAGGTGTGCTGCCTACCAGGGGCATGGATCAGGGATGTGGCAGAGAGGCTGCCTGCTCTAGTAAGTCCCACGGACTATTACCCACTTCTGGTGATACATGTGGGCGCTAGGGATATAGACAGGAGTAGCCTGGGGAACATAAAGAAGGACTACAGAGACCTGGGGGAGGTGGTTAGGGGCTCTGGAGCTCAGATAGTCTTTTCATCAATTCTACAGGATACAGGGGAGGACCTAAAAAAAGCTAAGAGGAATAGACAGGTTAATAAATGGTTAAAAGGGTGGTGCCATAGTGAGGGGTTTGGGTGTCTTGAACACAGGATCCAAGTCTGTAGGCCAGGTCTAGTGGGGGCTGGTGGAGCTGGTCTGATAAAGAAGGGGAAGAGCAGTCTTGGTAGGAGGATTGCCAGACTGGTCAAGGAGGCTTTAAGCTAGATGTGTTGGGGGAGGGGGCATCATTCCGTCTCAACACACCCAGTCAGTTGTGAGCACCTATAATAAATGCTCGGAGCAATGCAAAGATATGCCAGCCACTCCAGCCAATGAGCCCGATTCATTTGGAGCTCGGCTCAGATGCCTCTAAACAAATGCCCGTAGCATGGGGAACAAACAAGAGGAATTAGAGACGTGTGCACGTCTATGGGGGTACGATATAATAGGCATCACAGAAACATGGTGGGATGGCTCTTATGACTGGATTGTTGGAATGGAAGGTTATAGGCTCTTTAGAAAACAGAGGCCCGGCAGGCAGGGAGGGGGAGTTGCTATTTCTGTTACGGATAGGCTGGAGAGTATGGAACTCTGTCTGGGGACAGGGGGGCAGTTAAAACAGAGTTTGTAGGTCAGGGTTAAAGGGAACATAGCTATGGGAGACATTACTGTGGGGATCTGTTACAGACAGCCTGACCAAGAAGAACCTGCAGATGAAGCACTCTACAGACAGATAGGAAAAGCCTCACAAAGTCCTTGGCCAAACCAAAACATCATCGTTATCAGCTCTGTTCCCAAGCCGAAAGTCAAAACACAGCACTGCACCAGCTACCAAGAAGGAGAAAAATGACTGCTACTGCTGAACCCAGGACACTTGGCTAGGTATATTAAGGATAACAGGAAGGGATTCTACAGGTACATAGCAAATAAAAAACAGACTGGGGAGAATTTAGACCCCCTCAGGAAGCTCTCGGGAGGACTAGCTACACTCAGTTTTGAGAAGGCTGAGGTTCTGAATGACTTCTTTGCCTTGGTCTTCACTGGCGAGGGCTCTGACGACACCACCCAAATCTTGGAAGGCCGACGCAGGGACTGTGAGAATGAAGACCTTGGGCCCACTGTAGGAGAAGATATGGTTCGAGACCATCTTAGAAATCTAAACGTGCACAGGTCCATGGGTCCTGATGAAATCCACCCATGGGTCCTGAAGGAGCTGGCGAATTAAGCTGCTAAGCCACTAGCAATCATATTTAAGAAATCATGGCAGTCAGGTGAAGTTCCTGACGACTGGAAAAAGAGAAATATAACCCCCATTTTCAAGAAGGGGAAAATGGATGACCCAGGGAATTACAAACCAGACAGCCTCACCTCTGTGCCTGGCAAAACCTGGGAGCAGATTCTCCTGGAAGGCATGCTAAGGCACATGAAAAACAACAAGGCGGTTGGTGACAGTCAGCATGGCTTCACTAAGGGGAAATCCTGCCTGACCAATCTGGTGGCCTGCTATGATGGGGCTAAGGAACTGATGGACAGGGGTAGAGCAGTTGATGTCATCTAATTGGACTTGTGTAAAGCATCCATCAGTCCATGGGACCTGATGAAATCCATCCACAGGTCCTGAAGGAGCTGGCAAATGAAGTTGCTAAGCCACTGTCCATCATATTTGAAAAATCATGGCAGTCAGATAAAGTTCCTGATGACTGGAAAAAGGGAAATATAACCCCCATTTTCAAGAAGGGGAAAACGGATGATCCGATGTCCTGGGTTTAGCAGTAGCAGTGAATTTTTCTCCTTCTTAGTAGCTGGTGCAGCGCTGTGTTTTGCCTTAAGCCTGGGAACAGAGCTGATAACACTGATGTTTACTCTGACCAAGGACTTTGTGAGTCTCATGCTCTGCCAGGGAGGAGAGGAGGCCAGGAGGAAGCAGGGACAGGACATCTGACCCAAACTAGCCAAAGAGGGATTCCATACCACAGCATGTCATGCCCGGGAGGTAACTGGGAGTTACCCAGAAAGGTACTCTCTTCTTGTTCGGGCTCCTTAATATCCCTAGCCAAGTTTAATTTTAACTGGGCCTTAGCTTTCCTAACCTGGTCCCTAGCTTCCCTGACAACATCCCTGTATTCCTCCCAGGCTGCCTGTCCTTGCTTCCACTTTTTATAATCCTCTTTTTTTCATTTGAAGCATCCTCAGCAGCTCCTTATCCATCCAAGGAGGTCTCCTGGCCCTCCTGCTGCACTTCCTTCTAGCTGGGATGCAACACTCATGAGCTTGTAGCAGGTGATCCTTGAATATCAACTAACAGTCTTGGGCCCCCCTGCCCTCTAAGGCTTTTTCCCATGGAACCTTACTAAGCAGGTTCCTGAAGAGGCCAAAGTCTGCTCTTTTGAAGTCCAGGGCAGTGAGCTTGCTGCACGCTCTTCTCACTGTCCTGAGGATCTCAAATTCAACCATCTCGTGATCGCTGCATCCAAGGCTGCCCTGGAGCTTCAGATTTCCAATGAGCCCTTCCCTGTTGGTGAGCACGAGGTCAAGCATGGCACCTCTCCTTGTTGGCTCCTCTATTACTTGCAGAAGGAAGTTGTCTTCCACACAACTGAGGAATCTCCTGGATTGCTTGTGCCGGGCTGTTCCGTCGCTCCAACAGATGTGGGGGTGGTTGAAATCCCCCATGAGAACAAGGGCCTGTGAGCGTGAGGCTTTTCCTATCTGTCTGTAGAGTGCTTCATCTGCAGGTTCTTCTTGGTCAGGCTGTCTGTAACAGATCCCCACAGTAATGTCTCCCATAGCTATTCTCCCTTTAACCCTGACCTACAAACTGTCGATTGCTCACCTGTCCCCAGACAGAGTTCCATACTCTCCAGCGTATCCCTAACAGAAATAGCAACTCCCCCTCCCAGCCTGCCGGGCCTATCTTTTCTAAAGAGCCTGTAACCTTCCATTCCAACAATCCAGTCATAGGAGCCATCCCACCATGTTTCTGTGATGCCTATTATATCGTACCCCCATAGACGTGCACACGTCTCTAATTCCTCATGTTTGTTCCCCATGCTACGGGCATTTGTATAGAGGCATCTGAGTCGAGCTCCAAATGAATCGGGCTCATTGGCTGGAGTGGCTGGCATATCTTTGCATTGCTCCAAGCATTTATTATAGGTGCTCACAACTGACTGGGTGTGTTGAGACGGAATGATGCCCCCCTCCCCCAAAACAAACCTGAACATACTTTTTTTTCTTTTTTTTTTTTTTATTTAATCCAAATAACAAATTCTTATTTGACAGAGTCCAAGCATGGAAATCTTCAAGCCCTAACTCACTTTGAGAGAGTTCAATAACTGTCAGTTAGATAAAACAGGAACTGAAATTCAGCCTGTACCACAGTTCAGCAACACAAGCAGTTGAACAAGGAACCTCTGCAAAGCTCACGCTCAGGAGAGGAACAAAAGTCATGTAAAGCATATTCCTACAGGAAAACTGAACAGACAATGGAAAAACATAGATCAAGCCTCTCTTCTAGAAGGAATTCAGATCTGTCTTCTAATCTCTGTGCATTTTGGTGAGGTCTGACTTCAGACATACCGCTTTACAAAAACCAGGCGCAATAAAATGCAAACCAAGCAACAAGTTGCTGGTCTCCAGTGAACTCAGAACAGTCTGGAAGAGTTATCTGGCTCCAAGCACTGTCAAACTGAAAACACAGTCCCTGCCCCAAAAGTGCTAGCTCCAGTCAGAAGAAACAGTAAAGCAAAGGGGGTGGTTGCATAAATTACTAGCAGGAACTTGAGCAGTATAGAATAGAATCATAGAGTAGTTAGGGTTGGAAAGGACCTTAAGATCATCTAGCTCCAACCCCCCTGCCATGGGCAGGGACACCTAAATCCTGGTGGTGAACAAGGAAAGCACACAAAGGCAAAGATGAAAAATAGAAGAGCTGATGAAGTGTAGGATGAGAAGAGTACTTGGAAGAGATGAGAAGGTTGAGATTACACATGGCTGGGGGAGATCAGGATAAACAGCTTCAATTTCTGCTTCACGAAAGCAGATGCAGGCTGCCCGTGGTCAGAAGAGGGGAGATGCCCACCAAAACAGATAGGAGCTGTGACTCCACACTGCTTCAGCAAGAACAGTTGTCCTGCAAGCTACCAATCTGCACAGTGGCCACCAGGGAATTATTTAATTTGGTTTGGATCCTACAGCTATGATTAGAATTGGCAATAGCAAAGAAAGATATACTCCTGTGGATTTTCTTCACTTCTGCCCCACAGAGACACATACAGCTTTTTATACAGGCACCTCACAGCTTTAGGAAGGCAGTACACAAGGGAGGAGTGAGATCACAGCAAGCAGTGTATTCCCTTCCGTCCTGCTCTTCACTACCTCCCTCTTGCATTCCTGTTGGTAGAGGGCATGATGCAGCTGAGGGACCACTTTTTACTGTCTTCCTGCTTACGCCCAGATTTCTACAATGCAATACATCTTGCTTCCTTTTATTAGGACATTGTCCACCCAAGCCCTTACAATCAAGGGCTTCTAACTTAACACACGCACCCCCCACATAGTGACACCCAGCAAAAAGACTTCCTTAGGATAAGCAGCTATGTTCCTGTAACAGAAACCACCTGCCCGCTCTGACAGTGACAAGAAAGCTACAAGTCAGTGCTACACAAACCCAGGATGGCATCAGAGCTCACACTACATTTAACCTGATGCTGTTGGGCAGTCCATGGTCCACTGTATCCTCTTCCCTGAAGAGAGAAGAGCATCTGGAACAGACTGTCAGGACTACAGCATTACATCTTTACAATGAAATGCCATTTCCTCACCTGTGAAGCACTTACAGATATCTTCATGTGTCACATACGCTAATGTTTCCAAGGTTAAGGAGAAAGACTGCAACTTCCTGTGCAGACAGAGAACTCAAAGGGCACCTGGTGCTTCCTTCCTGAGCACAAGAAACGCCATTCTCAGAAAGCTTCCTGTGCCATGCTCTGAAGTGGTCTGCAGGTGAGGTCTGCAAGCTACATGCTTGTCATCGCTGACATCCTAAGAAGCAAACCACAGGAGCAGCTCTGCGCTCAGGGAAGTGGCACCTGGGAGTCAGAGAGAAGCACTTTTCTCATCATGGTAAATATTGCATTTTTACTTCAAAAGCCAATCAAGGAGTCATGCACCACAGAGAAAGCTGGTTCCCAGGCTAGACAGTTACCCCAATTCCAAAGCCAGGCACTGCCTCTTGACCCTTTCAGTGCAAATCCTCTGGCAGCAACAGGTCACCACCACTCCTCTGCCCTGATCAGGGTGGCATCAACCCAGCCCTCAGGTCTCTGCTTCCCAGCCCCACAAGTGAATGTGGAGACAGAGTAATCAGTTCACACAAAGGATATTGACTGTTCTGCATGTCTTCTTTAACATTTTTGATGCTCTGCTGAACCCACATCTGCTGCTGCTGCTCCAGCTCCTGCTCCCACTGCTCCAGGTCCTCTATGTCTGCCTTCAGCTTGATCAGTTTATGAGCTATTTCATGTGTGTTGCAGCCAGGACCCACTCCTCTGTGCAAGGTAAAAAGAAAGGACATGCATCAGGCCCTGCAGGCATCCAGACCAGGCCCAACCTCTCATAGAGGCTGCCACCCCCCTTACTGCCACCCCTATTTCATGCCAAAGGCCAGATGACCCAGAAAGCCTCATCAGTACCTGCTCTAGATCCTCACCTCCCAGCACTGCAACAGTGTATCTTTGGTACATCTTCCTACATTGTTCAGACTGACAGGGCTCTCCCCTATCTCCAGTCCCATGACAGGCATCTTTCCTAGCCCAAAGTGCTGCAAATACTTAGTTTGTATCAAAATAACAGCCCTGCTGTAAGAGACATGCCATAAGTACTTCAGCTTTCCTCATTACTACCATCAGCAAAGCCCAGCTGGGGGGAAGTACCAGCATGCATGGACTACTGAGGAACTTTGCCCTGAGCAGGGCATTTTAACCCCAGTGCCACTCAGACCTGGCCTAGAAGGATCCTGTGAACTATTTAAAGCTTCTCTTGTCACTCACTTCCACTGGATACTGTTCTTGGACTTCTTTTCAATCAACCCAATGCCTTCCAGGACATTTGCGATATCGTAGATCCGTCGCTTCTGTTGCACAGCCAAGGTATCCGCAGCCTGCAAAACGGTTATACTCTTCACTCCAAACTCTCAGTCATGTTTCACTCCTTCCTGTCTGTCAGATTGATTCCCGGCAAAGCGCTCTGCTTGCCATCTCATTCCTCTCTTGGTCCAGCACCTCAAATTACAAAGCCATGTTCCTAATACCATTATGATCATAAGAAGCTGCTGACCCTTGATCACTTTTCTGACCTCGCAACCTCCTCATTAAACACAAACCAAATTCCAGCCATCCCGCTCACAGTGGATCCACAAGTCACCATCACACAGCACCAAAGCAGTGCCAGAAGACGCTAGTTCGGCAGCCTGAAAATTCAATGCTCCTTCAGGCTAGAAGAGATGAGGATGGGAAGAGGAATGCAGAGATCTGCCTGAATAACTGACAATAGGGCTAAGTCAACACTCAAAATGTATTTTCTAAATTGGATCTGATGAGATTTATGGAATATCAACACTTGTCAAGAGGCAGATTCCTCTCTTTGAAAGACAGGAGGCAGAACGAGCATAAGAACAGCTGCAAGGCAGGAGCTTGGGAGCAGCCATAGGACTTCCTGCCCTGCTCATACATTGCTCCCTTCAGGCTATGGGACTGTTGTAGTTTAAACACACCGGGCAACCCAGAACCACGCAACCGCTCACTCACTCTCCCCCATTCCTCCCCCAGGTAAAGGAGGGATGGGGAAGAGAATCAAAAGAATGTAAATCCCACAGGTTGAGATAAGAACAGTCCAATAACTCAAGAATAAAACAAACCACTACTGCTACCACCAATAATAATACTGATAAGGGGAAATAACAAGGGAAGAGAACACAACTGCTCACCACCCACCAACCGACACCTAGCCCGACACGAGCACCGATCTAGCCTTTCTGGGTAACCGCTCCAAGGTTATATAGAGGGCATGATGTGCTGTACAGGAATACCTCTTTGCTGGTTTGGATCAGTTGTCCCATCCCTGCTTCCTCCCTGGCCTCCCCTCCTCCCTGGCAGAGCATATCTCACAATATCAATATATCAATAAACTAGTTGTGAGTTCTCTATTTTTCTCTCATTTTCTCTCACCTGAAACCTCAAAATCTGGAACACTGTCACACTGGCCAAATGGGTGA